>NC_035168.2:13105861-13405861 GCF_001659605.2 Manihot esculenta
ATCGGCAAAGAGGAGGCCAGTGGTGAAGGAGTTTTACAAGCTCATTGAGGAAGGTCTACAGATGGAGTTATCTAGTACAGGTGCCTTGGTGGCCCAGATGAGAGTGGCACCCGTGTTTCTGGAGCAGGTGGCTCAGAAACAGCATGAGGACCCGGAGTTAGTGAAGATTGCCAGGACTGTTCAGTCAGGCAAAGACAGCGAGTTCAGATTCGACAGTAAGGGGATCCTCCGCTATGGGAGTCGATTATGTGTACCAGATGACATAGGGCTAAAAGGAGACATTATGAGAGAGGCTCATAATGCAAGATACAGCGTTCACCTCGGAGCCACCAAGATGTATCAAGATCTGAAGAAGATTTATTGGTGGCCAGCGATGAAGAAAGAAGTGGCACAGTTTGTGTCCGCCTGCGAAGTATGTCAGAGGGTGAAGCTGGAACATCAGAAGCCGGCTGGAATGCTTAACCCGCTACCTATTCCAGAGTGGAAATGGGAGAATATAGCTATGGACTTCGTAGTGGGGTTACCGGCGGCGTCCAACAGAGTGGACTCCATATGGGTGATTGTGGACAGACTCACAAAATCTGCTTACTTCATTCCTGTCAGGAGTGGCTACTCTGTGGACAAGTTGGCGCAGGTATATGTGGATGAGATCGTCAGGATGCATGGGGTTCCTGTTTCGATAGTGTCAGATAGAGGGCCCCAGTTCACCTCCAGGTTTTGGCGGAGTCTGCAAAATGCCATGGGTACTAGGTTGGATTTCAGTACTGCCTTCCACCCCCAGACGGACGGACAGTCCGAAAGGACCATCCAGACTATCGAGGATATGCTTAGAATGTGTGTGTTGGACTTTGGCGGTTCTTGGAGGCAGCATCTACCTTTAGTGGAGTTTGCCTACAATAACAACCATCATGCTAGCATCGGGATGGCTCCATATGAAGCTTTATATGGGAGGAAGTGCAGGTCACCTGTTTGCTGGGAGGAAGTTGGAGAAAAGGCCTTGGCAGGGCCTGAGCTAGTAGAGATCACCAGCAGGGTGGTACCCATAATCAGAGAGAGAATCAAGACTGCTGCAAGCAGACAGAAGAGTTATGCAGACATCCGCAGAAGACAGTTAGAGTTTCAGGAGGGGGATCTGGTATTGCTTAAGGTGTCGCCAATGAAAGGAGTGGTTCGGTTCGGGAAGAAAGGTAAGCTGGCTCCACGGTACATCGGACCCTTCGAAGTCTTGCAAAAGATTGGGAATGTATCGTACAAGCTGGACTTACCTGCTTCTATGGCAAGAATCCATCCGGTTTTCCATGTTTCTATGTTGAGGAAATTTGTGTCAGATCCGAGCAAGGTTCTTAGTGAGCCTGATGTGGAGATCCAAGAGGATCTCACCTATGTTGAGCAGCCAGTGCGGATCATAGACACCCAGATCAGAAAGCTGAGAAACAAGGAAATCCCGATGGTGAAAGTCCTTTGGAACCACCACAATATGGAAGAGTGCACTTGGGAGACACGGGAGTCCATGCTCCAGCAATACCCTTATCTTTTCTGAGGTTAGTCCCCTGTGAGTTTTATGTGTTTTGCATGTATGTTATGTGTATGCCATGCTATGTGTTAGTTGAGGAACATTCGAGGACGAATGTTCTTAAGGGGGTGATATTGTAATACCCGGCTAGACTCCGGTATTGGAATTCCTACCGTCCGGTGGAATTTCGGATGTCGGAGACCTCTAGAAGGGTAAAACTATGTTTTCATGAAATGTTTTAATGTTTTTAATGATTTTAAGTAAAGAGGAAATGAGTTTTTGAATGAAAACACCTTTGGAGGAAACTCAGGTTCGGCCGCCGAAACTCAAAGTTCGGCCGCTGAACATGCATGCACTTCGGGAGTGCTTTAGGCCCCCGAAGGCATAAGTGAGGAAAGTCCAGGTTCGGCCGCCGAACCTCAAGTTCGGCCGCCGAACATGGCATGCATGTGGAAGCACTTTCGGCCCCCGAACGTGGCCTGGCCAGCCACTATAAAAGGGTCCCTTAGCCGAAAACGGGCGAGCTTTTCCCCATTTTCGGCCAAGGTGAGCTTTTCCGCCATTCCTCACCATCCTTGAGTTCTTCCCTTCAAATCTTTCAAGATTTTCACAAGCTTTTACATTGTTTTGAAGATTTTCGAGTTTAAAGCAAGTTTTGGAGTTTTGAGGTTCAAGAACTCAAAATCTTCCACCTCCGAGTTTAGGACGTCTCTCTCTCGATCTTCAAGAGGTAAGAGCCGATCTTAAGCTCATTGTATGTTTAAAGTAAGTTTTATGCAAGATCTATGGGGTAGAATGCATGTTTAGCTCATAGTTAGGTTTTTGAGTTAATGTAATGTTTTGAGCAATGTATGTTGGATTGTGTTGTTGTTGTGTGTTGTAGTTGAGGTTTAAGTTAGTTTGAGGCCCCTAGGAACCATTGTATGTATATTTGCATGATTTGAATGAGTTATATGCATGTTGGAAGAGTTGGGAGGCAAATGTGCATAAAGGAGCCAAGTTTCTGCCCTTTGGCAGAAACCAGGTTCGGCAGCCGAAGGCACTTTCGGCCGCCGAACATGGCTGGGGAGGCAGGCCTTTCGGCTGCCGAAGTTGCCCCCGAAAAGAGACTTTCGTCTCTGTCTGGGACTTTCGGCTGCCGAAGGTGCCGCCGAACCTGCCCTGTTCTGCCTTCCTTTGCATGTTTTTGCATGATTGTTTTGAGGTGTTTTAGGGGGTTTTTGGGGGATATTTTTAGAGTTATGTCCTAGTTGTTTGGTCCCTCATTTGAGTCCACCTGTGTAGGTTCGGACCCGAGGAACCGAGGACCCCAGCAGTGAGTCCAGCTGCTTCTGAGTTAGTAGAGCTTCGGCCAAAGGTGAGTAGAATAAACCTTTACGATTTAAAGCAATTAAATTATAAAGTTTTTAGCATGTTCATGCATCATGAATGCCATGTGATGAATTAAGTTGTTTGCATTAGACTTCACGAATATGTTGCATTGCATTTATGATGTTGATGTGGATTGGTTATTGGATGATCCTTTAGTCCTCATATGATATGATGATGTTATGGCATGATACGGTATGGAAGTCCAGGTTATACCCATTCTACGTCCCTGGCACGATGTAAGAGAAAGTCCAGGTTGTACCCATTCTACGTCCCTGGCACATTGGTATGTTATGATATGTTATGTTAAGAGAAAGACCGGTTGTACCCATTCTACGTCCCGGCACTTTGGAATGTAGAGGACTATTGGTGACAATACCATCCGAGATGTGATTTGTTGTGATGTGTTGCATTACATGATGGCATGAGATTTAAATGTTTTCTATTATTCTGCTCACTGGGCTCTTGTAGCTCACCCCTTTTCCCTAATCCCCCAGGACTGCAGGTACGGGCTAGACAGAGAAGTCAAGAAGAGTAAAGCCTTATGTTTGTATTAGATAGATAGTGGACATGATAAATTGTAAGATGATGTATAACTGAATAGTTATGTTATGTGTAATGATATTGAGGTTTAGAATTGTGCTTGACCATAGTTCATTGAAATCCCTTGTTGATGCATGATCTTAGATATTTGATGATACAGATGTTAGCCAACTCAACACATGTATATCGCCCATTGGGGCATTGATGAGATCCCACAGAGGGGTCAAGTTTATGATTATGTTTTAGTGCATGCACAGGTTGAGTTTGGTGTATGAGGAATGAATGAAAGAAAAGTTTAAATTTTTACGTATGATTGTTGATCATGTATGGGATTAAACAGGTTTACAGGTTACATGTCAGGCTTGCTACGGGTCCCGGCGGCCTTAAGCCGATCTGGATCCTAGCGCCGGTAGCGGTCCGATTTTCGGGTCGTTACACATGAGTTGAATTACCCCACACATGACCTGGAGATGGCAGCAGTAATCTTTGCACTCAAGATGTGGAGGCACTACCTCTATGGGGTAAAATGTGAGATCTTCACAGATCATAAAAGCCTGCAGTACATCCTGAGTCAAAGAGATTTGAACTTGAGACAGAGGAGATGGGTGGAGCTGCTGAGTGACTATGATTGCAAGATTCAGTATCATCCGGGTAAGGCGAATGTCGTGGCAGACGCCTTAAGCCGGAAATCACTCGGCAGTTTATCCCACATATCGGCAGAGAGGAGGCCAGTGGTGAAGGAGTTTTACAAGCTCATTGAGAAAGGTCTAAAGACGGAGTTGTCTGGTACAGGTGCCTTGGTGGCCCAGATGAGAGTGGCACCCGTGTTTCTGGAATAGGTGGCTCAGAAACAACATGAGGACCCGGAGTTAGTGAAGATTGCCAGGACTGTTCAGTCAGGCAATGATAGTGAGTTCAGATTCGACAGCAAGGGGATCCTCCGCTATGGGAGCAGACTATGTGTACCAGATGACATAGGGCTAAAAGGAGACATTATGAGAGAGGCTCATAATGCAAGATACAGCATTCACTCCGGGGCCACCAAGATGTATCAAGATCTAAAGAAGGTTTATTTGTGGCCAGCTATGAAGAAAGAAGTGGCACAGTTTGTGTCAGCCTGCGAAGTGTGTCAGAGGGTGAAGCTGGAACATCAGAAGCCGGCTGGAATGCTTAACCCGCTACCTATTCCAGAATGGAAATGGGAAAATATAGCTATGGACTTCGTAGTGGGGTTACCGGCGGCATCCAACAGAGTGGACTCCATATGGGTGATTGTGGATAGACTCACCAAATCTGCTCACTTCATTCCTGTCAGGAGTGGCTACTCTATGGACAAGTTGGCGCAGGTATATGTGGACGAGATCGTCAGGCTGCATGGGGTTCCTGTTTCGATAGTGTCAAATAGAGGGCCCCAGTTCACCTCCAGATTTTGGCGGAGTCTGCAGAACGCCATGGGTACCAGGTTGGATTTTAGCACTGCTTTCCATCCACAGACAGACGGACAATCAGAAAGGACCATCCAGACCATAGAGGATATGCTCAGGATGTGTGTGCTGGACTTTGGCGGTTCTTGGAGGTAGCATCTACCTTTGGTGGAGTTTGCCTACAATAACAGCCATCATGCTAGCATCGGGATGGCTCCATATGAAGCTTTGTATGGGAGGAAGTGAGATCACCTGTTTGCTGGGAAGAAGTTGGGGAAAAGGCCTTGGCAGGGCCTGAGCTTGTAGAGATTACCAGCAGGGTGGTACCCATAATCAGAGAGAGAATCAAGACTGCTGCCAGCAGACAGAAGAGCTATGCAGACGTCCGCAGAAGGCAGTTAGAGTTTCAGGAGGGGGATCTGGTATTGCTCAAGGTGTCTCCTATGAAAGGGGTGGTTCGCTTTGGGAAGAAAGGTAAACTAGCCCCACGATACATCGGACCCTTTGAAGTCTTGCAAAAGATTGGAAATGTGTCGTACAAGCTAGATTTACCTGCTTCAATGGAAAGAATCCATCCGGTTTTTCATGTTTCAATGTTGAGGAAGTTTGTGTCAGATCCGAGCAAGGTTCTTAGTGAGCCTGATGTGGAGGTCCAAGAGGATCTCACCTATGTTGAACAGCCAGTACGGATCATAGACACCCATATCAGAAAGCTAAGAAACAAGGAAATCCCGATGGTGAAATTCCTGTGGAACCACCACAATTTGGAGGAATGCACTTGGGAGAACGGGAGTCTATGCTCCAGCAGTACCCTCATCTCTTTTAAGGTTAGATCCCTATGTGTTTATGTGCTATGTATGTATGTTATATTTTATGCCATGCTATGTGTGCTAGTTGAGGTACATTCGGGGACGAATGTTCTTAAGGGGGGGAGAATGTAATACCCGGCTAGACTCCGGTATCGAAATTCCTACCGTCCGGTGGAATCTCGGATGTCGGAAGCCTCTAGTAGGGTAGAATCATGTTTTCATAAATTGTTTTAAGGTATTTCATGGTTTTAAGTAAAATGGAAATGAGTTTTTGCATAAAAACAACCTTGGAGGAAAACTCAGGTTCGGCCGCCGAACCTCAAGTTCGGCCGCCGAACCTCAAGTTCGGCCGCCGAACATGCATGCTTTCAGGAGCGCCCTTAGGCCCCCGAAAGCACAAGTGAGGGAAGTCCAAGTTCGGCCGCCGAACCTCAAGTTCGGCCGCCGAACCTCAAGTTCGGCCGCCGAACATGGCATGCATGCGGAGGCACATTCGGCCCCCGAACGTGGCCTGGCCAGCCACTATAAAAGGGTCCCTTAGCCGAAAACGGGCGAGCTTTTTCCCCATTTCCGGCCAAGGTGAGCTCTCCGCCACCCCTCACCGATCTTGAGTCTTTTCCTTCAGATCTTTCAAGTTTTTCACTTGTTTTAACTTCGTTTTGAAGATTTGAGCTTTTGAGCAAAGTTTTGGAGCTTTGAGGTTCAAGAACCCGAATCTCTTCCAACTCCAAGTTTGGTCGCCTCTACTCTCGATCTTCAAGAGGTAAGAGTCGATCTCTAGCTTATGTTATGTTTTAAGTAAGTTTTATGAAGTTCATGAGGGTAGAATGCATGTTTAGCTCATAGTTAGGTTTATGGGTTTTATATGTATTTTTGAGTAATGTGAGTTGCTTGTGTGTTGTAGTTGGGGTTTTTGTTGGTTTGATGCCCCTAGGAGCTTGTATGTTTGCTTGTGAATGCTTGGGAATGTTGTAGAATAGGTTTATGCATGTTTGCATGAGATTGGAGGCATAAATGCATAAGGGAGCCAAGTTTTTGCCCTTTGGCAGAAACCAGGTTCGGCAGCCGAAGGAACTTTCGGCCGCCGAACATGGCTGGGGAGGCAGGCCTTTCGGCTGCCGAAGTTGCCCCCGAAAAGAGACTTTCGTCTCTGTCTGGGACTTTCGGCCGCCGAAGGTGCCGCCGAACATGCATGAGTTTCGCCTCTGTCTGGGAGTTTCGGCCGCCGAAGGTGCCGCCGAACCTGCCTGACTTTCGGCTCTAGAGGGACTTTCGGCCGCCGAACCTGCCGCCGAAAGTGCCCTGTCCAGCCTTTTCTTGCATGTTTTTTTATGATTATTCCATGATGTTTTAGGGGGTTTTTGGGGAATAGTTTAGAGTTATGTCCATGTATGTTTGGTCCCTCATTTGAGTCCACCTGTGTAGGTTCGGACCCGAGGAACCGAGGACCCCAGCAGTGAGTCTGTTGCCCCAGCGTCTGGTCGGAGCTATCCAGAGGTGAGTGGAATAACCCTTTATGTTTTTAAGCAAATCAATTGCAAGGATTGAGTATGATCATGCATCATGAATGCCATGTGATGAATTAGGTTGCTTGCATTAGAATTCACGAATATGTTGCATTGCATATTTTAAATGTTGATGTGGATGAATGTTGGATGATCCATAGCCCTTGATCTATGATATGACGATGTGATATGTACGGTACGGAATGTAAGACCAGTGGGACCCATTCTACGTTCACTGGCACTATGTAAGGGAAAGACCAGGACCCATTCTACATTCTGGCACAGTTGGACACTGTTATGTTATGATATGTAAGGGAAAGACCAGGACCCATTCTACGTTCTGGCACAGTTGGACCATGTAGAGGGCTATTGGTGACAGGTTCATCCTTGATGTGATTAGCTGTGATGTGATGCATTCCATGTTATCATATGTTTTTAAATGTTTTATTATTCTGCTCACTGGGCTCTAGTAGCTCACCCCTCTCCCATTTCCCCAGGATTGCAGGTACAGGGTAGATCAGGAGGTTTACAAGAGTAATGAAGTCTGTTTTATGTAATAGATAGTGTGGACATGATAAATGTATTAACGTTATGTAAAAGTACAGTTTCAGTCATGTAATGATATTGAGGATTAGATATTGTGCTTGACATGATGTATGAGGTGTCCCTTTTATTACATGATCAAAAATGTTTTATAATGTTCATGAAAGCCAACTCATCTCATGTTGTATCGCCCGTTAGGGCATTGATGAGATCCCACAGAGGGATCACGATTATGATTATGACTATGTACATGTATGTTCAGGTTGAGTTGGATGTTTGAAGGAAAAGTTTTAAATTTTTATGCATGTTGTTGATCATGTATGGGATTATACAGGTTTACAGGTTATATGTCAGGCTTGCTACGGGTCCCGGCGGCCTTAAGCCGATCTGGATCCTAGCGCCGGTAGCGGTCCGATTTTCGGGTCGTTACATCGGCAGCCGAACCCTTTCGGGGCAAGTTTCGGGGGCTGAAAGGCACTCCAGAGATGAAAGTCTCTAACCTTCGGCGGCACCTTCGGCGGCCGAAACTCCCCTCCAGAGCCGAAAGTCCAAATGCTCGGGGGCAAGCTTGGGCAGCCGAAGCCACCTCCTCATGGGTTCGGCGGCCGAAAGTACCTTCGGCTGCCGAACCTGAGTTCATCAGCAAGGTAGAAACTTGCTCTGCCTCTCGCCAAAAAGCACCAATCTTCCTCAAACTCAACCACCTCAATCCCTCAACATGCATACACCCAAATATATGCTCAAAGGGGTCAAAAACTACCTAAAAACCCCAACAACGCAAAACATACAACACATATACAAGCTTTTCTCACAAAATCACCAAAACCTCTCTTTTTACCCTATTCATGCAACTCTCCCCCAAAACCTCAAAAATCATCCATAAATCATGAAAACAAGCTCAGGATCTTCACTTACCTCTTGAAACTAAGAAGATGAACGATCCTAACGTGGAGTTTTGGAGCAACTCTCCTTCAAACTCTCCAAACTTCAAAATCTCAAGTGTTTAGGTCAAAACCTTCAAAAAACCATAAAAATCAAACAAACTTTTGCATGATTGAAGAAAACATGAAAGATACTAAAGAAAGACAGGGTCTCACCTCTGGAAATGAAAAGATAAGCTCAGAATCATACATAAAAATTAAAACTTTTCCTTCATACATTCTCTCATACACCAAACTCAACCTGCATGCACTGAACATAAACATACTGTAAACATTGACCCCTCTTTAGGATCTCATCAATGCCCCAATGGGCGACATACATGTGTTGAGTTGGCTAACATCTACATCATAAAACATATGAGATCATGTAATAAAGGGGATAACAATACCCATAGGGTCAAGCACAACTTCTAATCCTCAATGTCATTATACATAACATGACTATTCAACTTTATATCATCTTACAATTCATCATGTCCACTTTCTATCTATTACAAACATATGACTTTACTCTTCTTGACTTCTCTATCTAGCCCGTAACTGCAAATCCTGGGGGATTAGGAAAAAGGGGTGAGCTACTAGAGCCCAGTGAGCAGAATAATGAAAAACAACATTTAAATTTCGGCGGCCGAATGTCACCTTCGGCGGCCGAACCTGGCTTTTCTGCCTTGGTTCTTTTCTTTCAAAAACTCTTTTCATTTCAACTTGAAAACATTAAAACATACTACATTATTTAAGAAAAACATAAATCTTACCCTTCTAGATCATTCCGACATCCTGGATTCCATCGGACGACAGGAATTCCGATGCCGGACTCTAGCCGGGTATTACAAAAGAAAACATTTTTCATTGTATTGGACTAAAATGACAAATGTGATTAATCATATATGGATTTTATTTTTGGAAAATAAGGCTTATTTATCCTGCCTTTCTTTCATCATCCTATGTTATATGTCTCTTCTCATCTTACTCCCTTCAAATATAATATGAGGATTTTCTAAAAAGAATTATGTATTAGATTAAATAGGATTAGATTAGAATTGAAGATCAATGCAATGAGTTGCATATGAAGGTATGGAAAAAGTGATTCCATGAAGATCCAAAGAAGAAAGTTAGATAGGTTTTGATTATTTTTCCCTCGACCGTATAATCATGCATTCTATATAGGTAAGACCTATTGGATTCCTTCATGGCGCGAGTAATCTAATATAGAAAAGTCCATAACTATATCATGTTTACTTTTATGTAATAATTTATGAATATGATACGCATGCCAAAGCGTGCTAACCATGAATGATGAGACTCAAAAATAAGAAATTCCTGATAATATTATTAAGACAATAAGCCATCCATTAAGAAAGTGGGAACCAGAGTTCTATTTAGAATTGAGTTGTTAAGCATGTTCATGCCCATTCTACATCGAATATATTCAAACTTTATTAATAGGTCAATTTAACTAATTTCCTTAGTTTGTTGAGCATACTCAAAGCTATTGAAATTAGAGACAAGTGTAAGAATATGTATATGAGATATACATCAATCAAGAGTTGATGTTCAGTGACTCAATAATTACATGAGATGTAATTGATGTGAGATACCTACCATGAAAAATAAAATTGGGATTTTTGAGTATACTCAAAGCTTTAATTTTAATTTAACTAGACATTTCCTTACCAGGAAAGTCCCAATGAGCTTTTCTGAATCAATAGTGAGGGCTATTGGTTGATAATAAAATAGTGGAAGTAAAATACATAATTAAAAGACCGTAATTAATGCATTCATATTTATGCTATAATATCTCATAGTTGCATCTAAATCATCATCATGAGCACTTTAAAAATTAAGCTGAGAAACATTCTTGATGCGAATAAATTGAATGGCTTTAACTACATAAATTGGTACTGAAATTTGATAATTATTCTCAAATCCAAAAAGTTGATTTATGTGTTGGATAAGGCTATTTCACTAGTTCCATGAAGTGATACACCTATTGAGGAGCATGCCTATTTATCAGAAGCACACTGAGGATAGTGAGAGAGTGACATGCTTCATGCTTGCCTTTATGTCTCTAAATCTCCAAAATCTATATGAGTACATAGATGCTCATACGATCATCTCTCATTTAAAGGAAATGTTTGAGGAACTAAATTGTGTGGAACAATACAAGATATCAAAGTAGATAATCTATTACAATATGGTAGAAGAAATTTGATAAATGACTATTTAGACTCCGTACGGAGTTTTAACTAATATCGTTTGGCTAAGATGAAATAAGAAAAAAGATAGGCTAGAAGACGAAAAGTCTTATTGAAATTTCTCAAAGATTGAAAAAGTGAGTTTCTACTAGCCAAGGGAGGCTATTTATAATAGAAACAAAATCCTAATATGCAAAATTATGAAAATATCCAAAATATCTAAAAAAATAATTAAAATGTAAAATTGACTCCTTAAACGATGAAATTTCCATATCGAACTTTATGATCAGGCCTGCGCTTCTCGTCACACTTTTAAAAGTCGTGCGTCTCGAAATTCCCTTTCCGAAAAGCTATTCTGAGTCTCTATCGGACGTCGGCAGCAAAAGTTAGGTCCGATTCAAGTCTGCCATAAAGTCTAAGACTAATTGCCCGATGTCAAAATTTCAGCTAAATAGTGTAAACTAAAAAGGCATACTAATATTTATGTTAGTGAGATAAATATCAATACTGCTTCTGAAAATCAATTATGAGTATTAGATACCAATTGTGATTTACACTAATGTTCCAATCTTTTAGGACAAGAAGTAGTAGAAAGATGAATAAAGATGAAATGGACCTAGGAATTGTAAATGAAGCAAAAGTTGCTACATCAACTATACAAACATATTGCTTAAACTTACCTTCACGATTAATACCGAAAATTAATAATCTTCATTTTGTTCCATCTCTGTAAAAGGATATCATTTCATTCTCTTATCTAGTAGAATAAGATTTTCATATTTCCATTAATAAGAAAAAGAGTTGTTATGTATTTTATAATAATACATTTGATTGTTCAGTATCCAGTATTAATGGAATTTATATTTTTTATAATATTAAATAAATAAATAAAATGAAGATCAAGAGACTCGAGAAAGATAACTTGAAACCATCATTCCTCTAGCATTATCATTAGGCCATATAAATGAGAAACATATGTCTAAGTTAGAGAAACAACTTAGAAAAAGTATTAAAATACTATGATCAAATCAAGGCGGAGAATACTTAACCCAAGACTTTCAAACTTATTTAAGAGATAATGGGATATCATATAAATAGTCTCCTCCATATACTCTCCAACATAATGATGCATCTGAAAGGAGAAATCAAACTCTATTACATATGATTTTGTAACATCCTCTGGGCCCACACCAGTGAATATTGTCCGCTTTGGGTCAAGGGATTGAAACCCTATCTTCCCTCACGGGTTTGTTTCTGGGTTAAGGGATTTACTACCCTGTCTTCCCAAAACGCGTCCACTAGGGTCTCTTGGGCATAGGCTTATAAAACCCTCTCCCTTTCCACCTCTTTCCGATGTGGGATACCTTTGATCCACCTGCATAGGGCTTCTACCCCCCTTACAGGCCTGAGCGTCCTTGCTCAGCACACCGTACTCATGAGGCCCAGGCTCTGATACCAATCTGTAACATCCTCTGGGCCCACACCAGTGAATATTGTCCGCTTTGGGTCAAGGGATTGAAACCCTGTCTTCTCTCACGGGTTTGTTTCTGGGTCAAGGGATTTACTACCCTGTCTTTCCAAAACGCGTCCACTGGGGTCTCTTGGGCATAGGCTTATAAAGTCCTCTCCCTTTCCACCTCTTTCCGATGTGGGATACCTTTGATCCACCTGCATAGGGCTTTAGCAAGCTTGCTATACTGTCTGTGAATATGTAATGTCATTTAATGGATAGAGTTGTGCTTTGCCCTAGTGTATGATTAATCCCTTGCTATGCATGATCTTTATTGAATGTTTTTCTTAATGAGAAATGTGTTGAACCAAGGCTGACTTATGAGATGCTGACCCTATGAGAGTGGGTTCTATGTTTTCAGACATAGTGCATGTAGGTCAAGCTTGGTAAGGGAATAGGAAAGTGTTTAGTTTTTATGTTTATGTTTGATCATGTATGGGATTTATCAGGTACACAGAGTTCAGGATAGGCTTGCTACGGGTCCGGCAGCCTTAAGCCGACCTGGATCCTAGCGCCGGTAGCGGTCTGATTTTCGGGTCGTTACAGATTTGATGAGTTTTGCGTACTTGCCCAAGTCCTTCTGTGGCTATGTATTGGAAACTGCTATGCATGCGATAAACAGAGTTCCATCCAAATCAGTTGATACTATACTATACGAGATGTGGTATAACAAGAAACTAGTTTATAAAAAAGAAATAAGTTCTTTCTCACATAAAAATATGGGGTTGCCTTGCATATATGAAAAGAATTACATTAGATAAACTAGATAGTAAATTTGATAAGTGTTTATTTATGGGATATGCAAAAGAGGCATTTGGATATTACTTCTACAATTCTTTAGAACAAAAGGTGTTTATTTCAAATTATGCTATCTTCTTAGAGAAGGAATACTTTCTGAAAGAAGCTAATGAGAGTAGAATTGAACTTAGTGAAGCTCAAGAATCACAATAGAGGTAGATCAACTGATTGTCTCCGAGCCTTTCAAGAATAAGAGCCACTCATTGTACAAGCTCTTAGATGATCTACTATAATATGTTATCTTCCGAAGAGATAAGAATTTCTCGTAAATATTAAACAAGGAGATAACACTAGTTGAGGATAATGAATCTTTAAGATATGAGAAATTTCTAAAGAATTATGAAACAGAGTTATAGTTGAAGGCTATGCGATTTGAAATGAATTCCATGTATAATAGCTAAGTATGAACTTTGGTTAATCTATCTGAAGGGATAAAACTCATTGAGTGCATGTAACACCGCTATCCAATTATTTATTTAGTCAAGCCGGAGATGACATATTCAGTGGCAATTATCTTATTTTTCTTCAATTATTTTCTTGTATTCATGGCTTTTTTTTTTATAAAAAATTTGACAGAGTCTCCCCTATAATATGATTCTAATTTAACCTGTGAATAGTAACACATTTTATATACCATCCGACCTTAACCCTTGCTTCTTTCCATGTCAAACACAATATTTAATACAATTCAATCGCTTTAAATATCCTTTATCAAATTTTATACTAAATAACCATATAATTACACCAAAATAATTTCATATATAAAATTGAATTTACAATTCCATATACAAAAATCAAGCATCTAACCATCATCTACATGCCATATTTACATAAAATTTCAAAACGTACACAAAAGGAGTTTGATGTAACTCTTGTATGATGCAAATCATGAACCTTGCTATCTTTACTTACAATGTAACGACCCGAAAATCGGACCGCTACCGGAGCTAGGATTCAGGTCGGCTTAAGGCCGCCGGGACCCGTAGCAAGCCTGACATGCAACCTATAAACCTGTTTAATCCCATACATGATCAACAACATACATAAAAATTAAAACTTTTCTTTCATTCAAACACCAACCTCAACCTGTGCATGCACTGAACATACTCATAAACATGATCCCTCTGTGGGATCCCAACAATGCCCCAATGGGCAAATACATCATGTGTTGAGTTGGTTTACATAAACATCATAAAAGATCTAGGATCATGCATTAAAAGGGATACATTACACATAGGTCAAGCACAACCTCTAATCCTCAATATCATTACATTACATAACTATTCATAACTTTACAATTTTGTCATGTCCACAATCTATCTATTACATACAAAAGACTTCAATACTCTTTCTGACCTTCTGGTCTACCCTGTACCTGCAAACCTGGGGAATTTGGGGAGAGGGGTGAGCTACTAGAGCCCAGTGAGCAGAATAGTAAAGCATTTAAAACATATGATAACATGAAATGCATCACATCACAACTAATCATATCAAGGATGAACTTGTCACCATTTAGCCCTCTACATATTCCAATCATGACAGGGGCGTAGTGCAGGCCACACCTGGTCTTTCCCTTATACATAACATAACATAACATACATAATCCAAGGTACCGGGGGCGTAGTGCAGGCCACGTCCGGTCTTTCTCTTACATAGTGCCAGGGGCGTAGTGCAGGCCACACCTGGACTTCCATATCATATCATCATGTCATAACATATGAGGGCTAATGGATCATTCAACATTCATCCACATCAACAACATATTATGCAATGCAACATATTCGTGATTTCTAATGCAAACAACCTAAAATATCACATGGCATCCGTGATGCATGAACATGCTCAAAACCAATTTATTTATTTAAAAGCATAAGAGTTGTTCCACTCACCTCTGGCTAGCTCTGACACTGACTGAAGCAGCTGACTCACTGCTGAGGTCCTCGGTTCCTTGGGTCCGAACCTACACAAGTGGACTCAAATGAGGGACCAAACAACTAGAACATAACTCTAAAAATATCCCCCAAAAACCCTCTAAAACTCCTCAAAACATCCATGCAAAACATGCAAAGAAAGGCTGGACAAGGCACTTTCGGCGGCAGGTTCGGCGGCCGAAAGTCCCTCCAGAGCCGAAAGTCAGGCAGGTTCGGCGGCACCTTCGGCGGCCGAAACTCCCAGACAGAGGCGAAACTCATGCATGTTCGGCAGCACTTTCAGCGGCCGAAACTCTCAGACAGAGACGAAAGTCTCCTTTCGGGAGCAAGCTTCGGCAGTCGAAGGCTGCTTCGGCAGTCGAAGGCTGCTTCCACAAGAGGGTTCGGCGGCCGAAAGTCCCTTCGGCTGCCGAACCTGGTTTCTCCCAAAGGGCAGAAACTTGGTTCAAACATGCACAAATGCCTCCAAACTCATACCATCATGCATTTAGCTCAACCAAAACATGCATACAAGCTCCTAGGGGTCTCAAACTACCTTAAACCCCAACTACAACACATCAAACATACATTTACAAGCCACATTGCTCAAAAACTCATCAAAAACCCATAAACTCAACATAAGCTTACTCATGCATTTTCTACCCCATGAACTTGCATAAAACTTGTTTAAAACATAATGTAAGCTAGAGATCGACTCTTGCCTCTTGAAGATCGAGAGTAGAGGCGGTCTAACTTGGAGTTAGGAGAGATTTGAGTTCTTGAACCTCAAAGCTCCAAAACTTGCTCAAAACTTGAAAATCTTCAAAAGGAAGTAAAAACTTGTGAAAATCTTGAAAGATCTGAAGGAAAAGACTCAAGATTGGTGAGGAACGGCGGAGAACTCACCTTGGCCAACAATGGGGAGAAAAGCTCGCCCGTTTTTGGCTAAGGGACCCTTTTATAGTGGCTGGCCAGGCCACGTTCGGGGGCCGAACGTGCCTCCGCATGCATGCCATGTTCGGCGGCCGAACTTGAGGTTCGGCGGCCGAACCTGGACTTCCCTCACTTATGCTTTCGGGGGCCTAAAAGCGCTCCCGAAGGCATGCATGTTCGGCGGCCGAACTTGAGGTTCGGCGGCCGAACCTGAGTTTTCCTCCAAGGTTGTTTTCATGCAAAAACTCATTTCCTTTCATGCTTAAAACATAAAACACATTAAAACATTTTATGAAAACATGGTTTTACCCTTTTAGAGATCTCCGACATCCGAGATTCCACCGGACGGTAGGAATTCCGATACCGGAGTCTAGCCAGGTATTACATTCTCCCCCCTTAAGAACATTCATCCCCGAATGTTCCTCAACTAGCACATGCAAGGCATACAACATATCATACACATAAAACACATTAAACATATAAGAAACTAACCTTAGAAAAGATAAGGGTATTGCTGGAGCATGGACTCCCGTGTCTCCCAAGTGCATTCTTCCAAATTGTGGTGGTTCCACAGGACTTTCACCATAGGGATTTCCTTGTTTCTTAGCTTTCTGATCTGGGTGTCTATGATCCGTACTGGCTGTTCAACATAGGTGAGATCCTCTTGGATCTCCACATCAGGCTCACTAAGAACCTTACTCGGATCTGACACGAACTTCCTCAACATTGAAACATGGAAAACCGGATGGATTCTTGCCATTGAAGCAGGTAAATCCAGCTTGTACGACACATTCCCAATCTTTTGCAAGACTTCAAAGGGTCCGATGTATCGTGGGGCTAGTTTACCTTTCTTTCCAAAGCAAACCACTCCTTTCATTGGAGACACTCTGAGCAATACCAGATCCCCCTCCTGAAACTCTACCTGTCTTCTGCGGATGTCTGCATAACTCTTCTGTCTGCTTGCTGCAGTCTTGATTCTTTCTCTGATTATGGGTACTACCCTGCTGGTAATCTCTACTAGATCAGGCCCTGCCAAGGCCTTTTCTCCAACTTCCTCCCAGCAAACAGGTGATCTGCACTTCCTTCCATATAAAGCTTCATATGGAGCCATCCCGATGCTAGCATGATGGCTGTTATTGTAGGCAAACTCCACCAAGGGTAGATGCTGCCTCCAAGAACTGCCAAAGGCCAGCACGCACATTCTAAGCATATCCTCTATGGTCTGGATGGTCCTTTCTGATTGTCCGTCCGTCTGTGGATGGAAAGCAGTGCTAAAATCCAACCTGGTACCCATGGCATTCTACAGACTCTGCCAAAATCTGGAGGTGAACTGGGGCCCTTTATCGGAGACTATCAAAACAGGAACCCCATGCAGCCTGACGATCTCATCTACATACACCTGCGCCAACTTGTCCATAGAATAGCCACTCCTGACAGGGATGAAGTGAGCAGATTTGGTGAGTCTGTCCACAATCACCCATATGGAGTCCAATCTGTTGGACGTCGCCGGTAACCCCACTACGAAGTCCATAGCTATATTCTCCCATTTCCACTCAGGAATAGGTAGCGGGTTAAGCATTCCAGCCGGCTTCTGATGTTCCAGCTTCACCCTCTGACACACTTCGCAGGCTGACACAAACTGTGCCACTTCCTTCTTCATAGCTGGCCACCAATAAACCTTCTTCAGATCTTGATACATCTTGGTGGCTCCGGGGTGAACACTGTATCTTGCATTATGAGCCTCTCTCATAATGTCTCCTTTTAGCCCTATGTCATATGGTACACATAGTCTGCTCCCATAGCGGAGGATCCCTTTGTTGTCGAATCTGAACTCATTATCTTTGCCTGACTGAACAGTCCTGGCAATCTTCACAAACTCTGGGTCCTCATGCTGTTTCTGAGCCACCTGCTCCAGAAACACGGGTGTCACTCTCATCTGGGCCACTAAAGCACCTGTACCAGACAACTCCAACTGTAGACCTTCATCAATGAGCTTGTAAAACTCTTTTACCACTGGTCTCCTCTCTGCCGATATGTGGAATAAACTGCCTAGTGACTTCCGGCTTAGGGCGTCTGCCACAACATTCGCCTTACCCGGATGATACTGAATCTTGCAATCATAGTCACTCAGCAGCTCTACCCATCTCCTCTGTCTCAAGTTCAAATCTCTTTGACTCAGGATGTACTGCAGGCTCTTATGATCTGTGAAGATCTCACATTTAACCCCATAGAGGTAGTGCCTCCACATCTTCAGTGCAAAGATTACTGCTGCCATCTCCAGGTCGTGTGTGGGGTAATTCAACTCATGCTTCTTCAGTTGCCTAGAAGCATAAGCAATCACCCTTTCATTCTGCATTAGTACACAACCCAGTCCCACACGGGACGCATCACAAAAGACTGTAAAGTCCTCATCACTAGATGGCAGAGCTAACACTGGTGCTGAAGTCAACCTCTTCTTAAGCTCTTCAAAACTCTCTTCGCACTGGTCGGTCCACACAAACTTCTTATTCTTCCTGGTCAACCTGGTCAGAGGAGCTGCTATCCTTGAGAAGTCCTGAACGAACCTCCTGTAGTAACCTGCCAAACCCAAGAAACTTCTAATCTCTGTCACTGAAGTGGGTCTAGGCTAGTTAGCCAAAGTTTCTGTGTTCTTGGGGTCCACCTCTAGTCCATTTTCTGACACGACATGCCCCAAGAACGAAATGCTCCTCAACCAGAACTCACACTTAGAGAACTTGGCATACAAGCCATGTTCCCTCAAGGTCTGCAGAACCAACCTCAGATGATGGGCATGCTCCTCTGCATTCCTGGAATACACTAAGATATCATCTATGAAGACAATAACGAAGTGATCCAGGTACTGGCTAAACACTCTGTTCATGAGATCCATGAATGCTGCAGGGGCGTTGGTTAACCCGAACGGCATTACAAGGAACTCAAAATGCCCATATCTGATCCTGAAAGCCGTCTTTGGCACATCTTCTTCTCTGATCCTCAGCTGATGGTACCCCGATCTCAGATCTATTTTGGAGAAACAACCCGCTCCTGCTAGCTGGTCGAATAGATCATCGATCCTTGGCAATGGGTACTTATTCTTGGTAGTGACTTTGTTCAACTGCCTGTAGTCGATACAAAGTCTAAGGGATCCATCCTTCTTTCTAACAAACAAGACTGGAGCACCCCAGGGTGAGGTACTCGGTCGGATGAAGCCCTTGTCTACCAGCTCTTGCAACTGTTCTTTCAACTCTTTCAATTCTGCTGGTGCCATCCTGTAGGGAGGGATAGAGATCGGTCGGGTTCTAGGCATCAGTTCTATCTCAAACTCTATCTCCCTAGCAGATGGTAAACCTAGCAGTTCGTCTGGGAACACATCTAATAACTCTCTAACCACTGGCACCGAGGCGGGCTCTCTAACCTGACTGCTAAGCTCTCTCACATGAGCCAAGTACCCCTGACATCCCTTCCTAAGCAACCTACGAGCCTGAAGAGCTGATATCAGATCTCTAGGTGTACCCCTCTTGTCTCCTCTGAAGATTACCTCTGACCCATCCTGACCTCTGAACCTGACTACCTTGTCCCTGCAGTCCAAGGTAGCACCATGGGTAGATAACCGGTCCATCCCTAGAATGACGTCAAAATCTGTCAAGTCTAGAACCACAAGGTCGGCGGACAAGCATCTTCCCTCAACAAACACAGGACTACACTGGCAGATTGACTCTGCCACTGATGGATCACACTTGGGCCCACTGACCCAGAGAGGACACTCTAACTCAGAGATCATCAACCCTAACCTCTGGACGGCTCTCGGAGCAATAAAAGAATGAGATGCACCAGGGTCCATCAAGGCATACACATCTGAACAACCAATGACTAAGTTACCTGCCACCACGGTGTTAGATGCATCTGCCTCCTGCTGTGTCATTGTGAAGATCCGTGCTGGAGCTGATGGACCTTCACCTCTGAAACCCGCTGAAGAAGAGGCTGCCCTTCTCCCTCTACCTCTGCCACTGGCCTGAGTCGTGGCTGGAGCTGCTGGCTGCGCTACACTGCCTGAAGCTGTCTGCTAGGACTGTGCCATCGGGGCTGCTCTTGGACATTCTCGAGACATATGCCCCTCCTGACCACATCTGTAACAGGCTGTCGTCCCAAACCGACATACTCCTCTGTGTGGCTTACCACACTTGGCACAAACTGCATTATCCGCACCAGATCTTGAGCCACTCCCTAGTCCCAGACTGGACTTAACCTTATTCCAGAACTTGTTCTTCTTAGACTTCCTGGGACCTCTGTCCCACTTCTTGCTACCTGAAGCTCCTGCACTCATTGAAGAAGAGCCTGGGGTCTTCGAACTAGAAGGCTGTGCCACTGACTGTTTAACTGTCCCCTGAACGATGGCACTGGCCTCCATTTTCCGGGCCATGTCCACAATGGCATGGAAGCTCTCCCTATCTGCTGACTGGATCAAGGAGGAATATCTGGAGTGGAGTTTCATGATATACCTCCTTGACCTTTTCTGGTTTGAGTCAAGGTTTTGCCCTGCAAATGGCAACAACTCCAAGAACCTGTCTGTGAACTCCTCTACACCCATCTCATCAGTCTGCCTCAACTGCTCAAACTCTATCATCTTCAGCTCCCTTGAACTATATGGGAAAGCCCATCCTGCAAACTCGTTTGCAAATTCCTCCCAAGACATGCTATCCACTTTCGGGTTCACATAATTCTTGAACCACTCTCGTGCCTTCTTGCACTTAAGTGTGAACCCAGCCATCTGAATGGCTCTACTATCATCAGCCCCAATCTCATCTGTGATCACCTTGACCCTCTCAAGATACACAAACGGGTCATCCCCTTTTTCATACTGAGGAGCACCCAACTTCATGTAGTCGGTCATCTTGACCTTGCTCCCACTGGCTGAGCTAGGTCTAGAAGGTTGAGTAGCTAGGGCTGCCGGTTCTGCTGGAGGAGGAGGAGGTACAGCATCCCCTGGGGTAGGGTTTGCTGGATTTGGATAGTAGGGTGGAGGTGGATACATTGGGTATTGTGGGTAAGGTGGATAATAAGGTGGGTATGGCATCTGTGTGGGGTAAGGGCTAAAGCTATGGTAATCCGATATGCCTCCCATCGAATACCCAGGGTTTTGTGAAAAGGGTGGGTAGTAAGGTGGCTGAACAAATCCCGAGGCCTGGGTGCCTCCTTGGGATTGTCCCATTCCTTCTTCTGACATGCTAACTCCCAGACTGCCATCCCTCCTCTGCTCTACATCCATATCGACCCCCATGTCCTCTGACGCTCCTCCCTGAACTGTTCCTCTGACTGATCTGCTTCTACCCAGATCCAGAGACCTTCTAGGGTCCCTTACTGCTCTTTCCCTACCAGACCTGCTTGACATTGCCCTAAGCAATGCTGGAGGACGAGCGCTCATGCCCTCATCCTCAGGTGGTACTCCAGTCAATCGTGCAGATCGACGAGTTACTCTCATCCTATTTTCTGAAAAACAGTACACATCACATAAACATTAGCATCATATGGTTCATGTGGGCACACATGAACCCGCATCACATACATCACACATCATTAATGCACATGCATATAATCATGGCATTTCACATCATCATGTAAGACAGGACTCCACATCCTATCCTAGTGGACATGATCTTCCTATTGTGCTTGACCTTCTATAACATCCATGAGCCCGACACTCTAGGTCCGACCATATGAACCTAGGGCTCTGATACCATTCTGTAACGACCCGAAAATCGGACCGCTACCGGCGCTAGGATTCAGGTCGGCTTAAGGCCGCCGGGACCCGTAGCAAGCCTGACATGCAACCTATAAACCTGTTTAATCCCATACATGATCAACAACATACATAAAAATTAAAACTTTTCTTTCATTCAAACACCAACCTCAACCTGTGCATGCACTGAACATATTCATAAACATGATCCCTCTGTGGGATCCCAACAATGCCCCAATGGGCAAATACATCATGTGTTGAGTTGGTTTACATAAACATCATAAAAGATTTAGGATCATGCATTAAAAGGGATACATTACGCATAGGTCAAGCACAACCTCTAATCCTCAATATCATTACATTACATAACTATTCATAACTTTACAATTTTGTCATGTCCACAATCTATCTATTACATACAAAAGACTTCAATACTCTTGCTGACCTCCTGGTCTACCCTGTACCTGCAAACCTGGGGAATTTGGGGAGAGGGGTGAGCTACTAGAGCCCAGTGAGCAGAATAGTAAAGCATTTAAAACATATGATAACATGAAATGCATCACATCACAACTAATCATATCAAGGATGAACTTGTCACCATTTAGCCCTCTACATATTCCAATCATGACAGGGGCGTAGTGCAGGCCACACCTGGTCTTTCCCTTATACATAATATAACATAACATACATAATCCATGGTACCGGGGGCGTAGTGCAGGCCACGTCCGGTCTTTCTCTTACATAGTGCCAGGGGCATAGTGCAGGCCACACCTAGACTTCCATATCATATCATCATGTCATAACATATGACGGCTAATGGATCATTCAACATTCATCCATATCAACAACATATTATGCAATGCAACATATTCGTGATTTCTAATGCAAACAACCTAAAATATCACATGGCATCCGTGATGCATGAACATGCTCAAAACTGATTTATTTATTTAAAAGCATAAGAGTTGTTCCACTCACCTCTGGCTAGCTTTGACACTGACTGAAGCAGCTGACTCACTGCTGAGGTCCTCGGTTCCTCGGGTCCGAACCTACACAGGTGGACTCAAATGAGGGACCAAACAACTAGAACATAACTCTAAAAACATCCCCCAAAAACCCTCTAAAACTCCTCAAAACATCCTTGCAAAACATGCAAATAAAGGCTGGACAGAGCACTTTCGGCGGCAGGTTCGGCGGCCGAAAGTCCCTCCAGAGCCGAAAGTCAGGCAGGTTCGTCGGCACTTTCGGAGGCCGAAACTTCCAGACAAAGGCGAAACTCATGCATGTTCAGCGGCACTTTCGGCGGCCGAAACTCCCAGACAGAGACGAAAGTCTCCTTTCGGGGGCAAGCTTCGGCAGCCGAAGGCTGCTTCCACAAGAGGGTTCGGCGGCCGAAAGTCCCTTCGGCTGCCGAACCTGGTTTCTCCCAAAGGGCATAAACTTGGTTCAAACATGCACAAATGCCTCCAAACTCATACCATCATGCGTTTAGCTCAACCAAAACATGCATACAAGCTCCTAGGGGTCTCAAACCACCTTAAACCCCAACTACAACACATCAAACATACATTTACAAGCCACATTGCTCAAAAACTCATCAAAAACCCATAAACTCAACATAAGCTTACTCATGCATTTTCTACCCCATGAACTTGCATAAAACTTGTTTAAAACAGAATGTAAGCTAGAGATCGACTCTTACCTCTTGAAGATCGAGAGTAGAGGCGATCTAACTTGGAGTTGGGAGAGATTTGAGTTCTTGAACCTCAAAGCTCCAAAACTTGCTCAAAACTTGAAAATCTTCAAAAGGAAGTAAAAACTTGTGAAAATCTTGAAAGATCTGAAGGAAAAGACTCAAGATTGGTGAGGAACGGCGGAGAACTCACCTTGGCCAACAATGGGGAGAAAAGCTCGCCCGTTTTCGGCTAAGGGACCCTTTTATAGTGGCTGGCCAGGCCACGTTCGGGGGCCGAACGTGCCTCCGCATGCATGCCATGTTCGGCGGCCGAACTTGAGGTTCGGCGGCCGAACCTGGACTTCCCTCACTTATGCTTTCGGGGGCCTAAAAGCGCTCTCGAAGGCATGCATGTTCGGCGGCCGAACTTGAGGTTCGGCGGCCAAACCTGAGTTTTCCTCCAAGGTTGTTTTCATGCAAAAACTCATTTCCTTTCATGCTTAAAACATAAAACACATTAAAACATTTTATGAAAACATGGTTTTACCCTTCTAGAGATCTCCGACATTCGAGATTCCACCGGACGGTAGGAATTTCGATACCGGAGTCTAGTCGGGTATTACATACAATCTGCTGAAAAGAAAATTTCTATACGCTAAGCATATTTTTTAGTGGTGCTTAACTTTTCTTAAATCAATATTTAAATAAAATTTCAATTAAACAAGATAAATTAATCAAAGTACAATTAAATTGTAATACCCGGCTAGATTCAGGCATCAAATTTCCTACCGTCCGGTGGAATTCGAGGATGTCGGAGGTTTCTAGAAGGGTGAATGAAAGGTTTTCTCAAATGTTTTTAAGTGTTTTATGATTTTAAGTAGAAAGGAGTTGCGTTTTGAAGAGAAAAGACCAAGGAGGCTTTGGCCAGGTTCGGCCGCCGAAAGTGATGTTCGGCCGCCGAAAGTGCCTTAGGTTTTGCCCCCGAAACTCCAAGTTCGGCCGCCGAACGTTGCATGGTTTTGCATGCAGTTTAGGCCGCCGAAGGAGAGGCGGTTAGCCACCTATAAAAGGCCCCTTATCCAGATTTGAGGTGAGTTTTCTCTCTCTTTTCGGGTATAGCTGAGTTCTTGATCTCATTGGGTTGATTTGTTGTTGTTTCTTCAAATATTTCAAAGGTAAGCAAGTTTTAAGTAGGTTTTATGTGGTTCTGATGAGTTTTGGAGCTTGGAGACTTTTGGAGCTGGATTCTCCATATCTTCAAGTTTGGATCACCAATCCTCTCGTTCTTTAAGAGGTAAGTGTAGATCCTTAGCTTTTACAGTGTTTTAAGTGAGTTTTATGAAGGGAAAGGGTTAGTTTGCATGAGTTTTGCATGGTTGTGCATGTGAGGATTTATGGACCCTTTATGCCTTTGTATGCTATATGAGTTGTTTTTGGGGTTTTGAGCTTGTTCTAAGCCCCTATGTGCAAGAAGAAGTGTTTATACATGTTTTTAAGAGGTTGGATGCATGTTTTGGGTGTTTGGACGGTTTGGGAGGCTTGGTTGCGCATGAGGCTGAGTTCTGGATGAACTCAGGTTCGGCCCCCGAAAGTAGTTTCGGCCGCCTAAACTTGCCCGCGAACGTTTGGACTTTCGGCTTTGGAAAGGACTTTCGGCAGCCGAAGGTGCCGCTGAAAGTGCCTGGCTTTCGTCTCTGGAGGAGACTTTCGGCAGCCGAAGGTGCCGCCGAACATGAATGAGTTTCGGCTCTGGAGGGAACATTCGGCCGCCAAATGTGCCGCCGAAGGTGCCCTGTCCAGCCTTTCTTTGCATGTTTTTCCATGCATGTTTGTGATGTTTTAGGGGAGGTTTGGGGAGATGTGTAGAGTTATGTTAGAATGGTTTAGTGCCTCATTTGAGTCCACCTGCGTAGGTTTGGACCCGCGGAACCGAAGACGCCCCAGAGTTAGAGTTGGGAGTTACCCGGCATTGGCAGGTGAGTGGAACTAGACCCTATGTTTTTAAGTGAATGTTTTAGCATGTTCCATGCATCATAATATCATGTTATAGTAGGGTGTATTACATTAGCAATCACGAAGATGATGCATTGCATATTATGTTGATGATGTGGATGGAACAAGGCGACCCCAATAGCCCGACAGTGTATGTTTTAGAAGTCCTGAGGAGCCCCCTGAGGGCCGGGCACAGTGTATGTGCATGTTATAGAAGTCCTGAGGAGCTCCTTTGAGGGCCGGGCACAGAGCAGAGGGAGTTTTGGTGGTCATGTCCATCCGAGATGTGATTTATTGTGATGTGATGCATTCCATGATGGCATATGTTTTTAATGTTTTTATAGTTCTGCTCTTTGGGCTTTATAGCTCACCCCATTCCTTAACCCCATGTTTTCAGGGCCTCAGAGAAAGATCAGAGTCAGCAAGAGTAAAGAGTAAAGTCAGGACTATGGCTAAGGTTATGTGTTTGTAATAGAAGTTTAGTGGACATGTATCTTAATGTATCTTGTTGTAAGTTAAGTTAAGTTCAGTTATGTATAGACATGTTTTAACATGTATTGTATTCATAGTTATAGTTTGTGCTTGGTCCTAGAGTTTGGATAATCCCTTTGTACATGGATCCTATTTTACGTTTCTTGATGAGAAATGTGTTGAACCAAGCCTGATGTACTATGCTGACCCATCTAGATGTGGTTCTATGTTTTCAGACATAGTGCATACAGGTCAAGCTTGGTAAATGAAAGAAAAGTTTGAAGTAAAAGAGTTTTACAGTTTTCAGTTTTATGTTTAGAGCAGCTGTATGGTACCAGAGCCTAGGTCACAGTAGTATACTGTGCTACACAGTGGATGTGTTATGGGAAGAAAGGGTTTCAATCCCTTGACCCAAAGAGCTTCAGGATTCACTGGTGTAGGCCTAGAGGCTTTTTCAGTTTGGTATCACTCTCAGAGTGCATACAGAGCCTGCTCAAGTTAAGCCTATTTAAAGCAAAGTTTTAAAGCAGTTTCAGAACTGAATTCCAGTCTGTTACAGATTGGTATTTAAAGAAAAGTTTTAAAGTTTTAGCAGAAAATGTGGGTCATGTATGGGATTATTCCAGCTGTGCAGAGAGTTTAGCGGCTTGCTACGGGTCTCGGCGGCCTTAAGCCGATCTGAATCCTAGTGCCGGTGGCGGTTCGGACCGTTACAGAGGGGTACCGGTTTCCGGGTCGTTACAGATTGGTATCAGAGCATAGGGCCTCAAGAGTACGATGTGCTGAGCAGAAATGCTCAGGGATTAGAGGTATCCCACATCGGAAAGAGGTTGGTTTAGAGGGCAAGCACAATAGTAAGATCATGTCCACTAGGATAGGATGTGGAGTCCTGTCTTGTATGATGTTGTGGATGGATATTGGTGGATCCTCTAGCCCTCAGCATGCATGAGATGACATGTGTGAGTTGAGCAGACCAGGTTTGGCTTAGTTGCCCTGGTACAGAGTAAGAGAGTCCAGGAGGCCGTGTTGCCCCTGGCATAGTTGGACATATCTATGTTATGGAGATGTAGAGGGCTATTGGTGACCAGTTCATCCATGAGATGAGATGCTTTGCATGTGTATGGGGTTCATGTGTTACCACATGGATCATATGATGATATGCCCATATGATGTTATGTTTATGTGATGCTGTGTTTTTCTGTGTGTGTGCTCTTTTCTTAGCAGGCAGGATGAGAGGTTGTAATACCCGGCTAGACTCCGGTACCGGAATTCCTACCGTTCGGTGGAATCTCGGATGTCGGAAGCCCCTAGTAGGGTAAAACCATGTTTTTATGAAAGGTTTTAATGTGTTTTATGTTTTAAGCCTGAAAGAAAATGAGTTTTTGCATGAAAATAGCATTTGAGGAAAACTCAGGTTCGGCCGCTGAACATGCATGCGTTGCGGGTGTGCTTTAGGCCCCCGAAAGCATAAGTGAGGGAAGTCCAGGTTCGGCCGCCTAACCTCAAGTTCGGCCGCCGGACATGGCATGCATGCAGAGGCACATTCGGCCCCCGAACGTGGTCTGGCCAGCCACTATAAAAGGGTCCCTTAGCCGAAAACGGGCGAGCTTTTCCCCATTTTCGGCCAAGGTGAGCTCTCCGCCGTCCCTCACCCATTTTCGATGTTCTTCCACTAAATCTTTCAAGATTTTCACTTGTTTTAACTTGGTTTTGAAGATTTAAGCTTTTGAGCAAAGTTTTGGAGCTTGGAGGTTCAAGAACCAAATCTCTCCCAACTCCGAGTTTTTGGTCGTCTCTCTCGATCTTCAAGAGGTAAGAGCCGATCTTAAGCTCGTTTTATGTTTTAAATAAGTTTTATGCAAGATCTATGGGTTAGAATGCATGTTTAGGTTATGGTTATGTTTATGGGTATAAATGTGTGTTCTTGAACAATGTGAGTTGCTTGATGTGTTGTAGATGGGGTTTATGATGGTTTGAGACCCCTAGGAACATGTATGCTTGTGTTTGTGTGTTGTAGAATAGGTTTGAAGCATGTTTGATAAGTTTGGAGGCGAAATGTGCATTGGGAGCCAAGTTTCTGCCCTTTGGCAGAAACCAGGTTCGGCAGCCGAAGGACTTTCGGCCGCCGAACATGGCTGGGAAGGCAGCCTTTCGGCTGCCGAAGCTTGCCCCCGAAAGGGAGACTTTCGTCTCTGTCGGGCAGTTTCGGCCGCCGAAAGTGCCGCCGAACATGCATGAGTTTCGTCTCTGTCTGGGAGTTTCGGCCGCCGAAGGTGCCGCCGAACCTGCCTGACTTTCGGCTCTGGAGGGACTTTCGGCCGCCGAACCTGCCGCCGAAAGTGCCCTGTTCAGCCATTTCTTGCATGTTTTTATGTGATGTTTCCATGATGTTTTAGGGGGTTTTTGGAGAGTAGTTTAGAGTTATGTTCTAGCATGTTTGGTTCCTCATTTGAGTCCACCTGTGTAGGTTCGGACCCGAGGAACCGAGGACCCCAGCAGTGAGTTCAGCTGCTTCGGTGTTGTCAGAGTCCGCCAGAGGTGAGTGGAACTAAACTTAATCTTTTAAATTAAATGTTTTATCATGTTTCATGCATCATGAATATGCAATAGGATTATTGCATTAGTATTCATGAATATGCCGCATTGCATTGATTGTTGTTGATGTGGGTGAATGTTGGATGACCCAATTAGTCCATGACAGGAAGACCAGGACCCCATTCTACGGCCTGGCACGGAAATGAAAGACTAGGACCCCATTCTACGGCCTGGCACGAATGTGGGACTCGAAGACTAGGAGCCCAGAGGAGGCCCTGGGATAATGGTAAGTAATGTATGTATGACAGGAAGACCAGGACCCCATGCTACGGCCTGGCACGATGTTAGCTTGGACTAATTGGTGACAAGTTCACCCAACCCTTATGTGAATTGTCTGTGTTATGATGCATTTCATAAGAGCATGTTTGATAATATGTTTTATGGTTCTACTCACTGGGCTTTTAGCTCACCCCTCTCCCTTTACCCCCAGGCTTGCAGGTGCAGTATAGAGCAGGAGTCCGGTTAGAGTAAAGAAGTTCTGTTTATGTAATAGTTAACAATGGACATGATCAAATTGTAATGTAAAAGTACAGTATAGTTATGTAATGAGATTTATGGATGATTAGTGTGTGCTTGACCATAGAGTGTTGTATCCCTTTTTATATATGATCTTGGTTATTTTATGTCATTTATGTAACCCATCTCAACATATGCTATGCCACCCCTGTTGGGGGCACTGATGAGATCCCACAGAGGGATCAATGTTATGTTAAATGTTATACACAGGTTGAGTTTGGTTGATGAGTATGGAAAGAAAAGTTTTAATTTTTATGTATGTTGTTGATAATGTATGGGATTATACAGGTTTACAGGTTTTATGTTAGGCTTGCTACGGGTCCCGGCGGCCTTAAGCCGATCTGGATCCTAGCGCCGGTAGCGGTCCGATTTTCGGGTCGTTACAGAATGGTATCAGAGCCCTAGGTTCATATGGTCGGACCTAGAGTGTCGGGCTCATAGATGTTATAGAAGGTCAAGCACAATAGGAAAGATCATGTCCACTAGGATAGGATGTGGAGTCCTGTCTTGTATGATGATGTGAAATGCCATGATAATATGCATGTGCATTTGTGATATGCTGATATGTGATGTATGTGATGCGGGTTCATGTGTGCCCACATGAACCATATGATGCTAATGTTTATGTGTTGTGCACTGTTTTTCAGAAAACAGGATGAGAGGAACTCGTCGATCAGCAAGATTGACTGGAGTACCACCTGAGGATGAGGGCATGAGCGCCCGTCCTCCAGCATTGCCTAGGGCAATGTCTAGTAGGTCTAACCGAGAAAGAGCAGCAAGAGACCCTAGAAGGTCTTTGGATCTGGGTAGAAGCAGATCAGTCAGAGGAACAGTTCAGGGAGGAATGTCTGAGGGCATGGGGGATGATATGGATGTAGAGCAGAGGAGGGATGGCAGTCTGGGAGTAAGCATGTCAGAGGAAGGTATGGGAGAGTCCCAAGGAGGCACTCAGGCCTCGGGATTTGTACAGCCACCTCACTACCCACATTTCTCACAACATCCCGGGTATTCGATGGGAGGTACATCGGATTACCCTAGTTTCACCCCTTATCCCACACAGATGCCATACCCACCATACTACCCACCATACTCTCAGTACCCAACGTATCCACCTCCACCCTACTATCCAAATCCAGCAAACCCTACCTCAGAAAATGTTGCACCACCCCCACCACCTGCAGAACCAGCAGCCCCAGTTGTTCAGCCACCTAGACCTAGCTCAGCCAGTGGGAGCAAGGTTAAGATGACCGACTACATGAAATTGGGTGCTCCTCAGTATGAAAAAGGGGATGACCCATTTGTGTATCTTGAAAGGGTTAAAGTAATCACTAATGAGATTGGGGCTGATGACAGTAGAGCCATTCAGATGGCCGGGTTCACGCTTAAGTGCAAGAAGGCACGGGAGTGGTTTAAGAATTATGTGAAACCGAGAGTGGACAGCATGACTTGGGAAGAGTTTGCAAACGAGTTTGCAGGATGGGCTTTTCCCGATAGTTCAAGGGAGCTGAAGATGATAGAGTTTGAACAGTTGAGGCAGACGGATGAAATGGGTGTGGAAGAGTTCACCGACAGATTTTTGGAGCTGTTGCCCTTTTCTAGGCAGAGTCTGGATACAGATTCGAAGAGGTCAAGGAGGTATGTTATGAAACTCCATTCCAGGTATTCCTCCTTGATTCAGTCAGTGGACAGGGAGAGCTTCCATGCCATAGTAGATATGGCCAGGAAAATGGAGGCCAGTGCCATCGTTCAGGGGACAGTTAAGCAGTCAGTGGCATAGTCTTCCGGTTCTAAAACTCCGGGTGGGGGAAGATTAGATCCCTCTACCCTGAGTGCAGCAGCTTCAGGCAGTAAGAGATGGGGTAAACCCAAGGGTAAGAAGAACAAGTTCTGGAATAAAGTCAAGTCCAGTCTGGGATTTGGGAGTGGCTCAAGCTCTGGTGCGGATAATGCAGTTTGTGCGAGGTGTGGTAAGCCACACAGGGGAGTATGTCGGTTTGGGACGAACGCCTGTTTCAGATGTGGTCAGGAGGGGTATATGGCTCGAGATTGTCCAAGAGCAGTCCCAATGGCTCCGTCCCAGCAGACAGCTTCAGGCAGTGTAGCGCAGCCAGCAGCTCCAGCCATGACTCAGGCCAGTGGCAGAGGCAGAGGGAGAGGGGCAGCCTCTTCTTCAGCGGGTTTCAGAGGTGAAGGTCCATCAGCTCCAGCACGGATCTTCACAATGACACAGCAGGAGGCAGATGCATCTAACACCGTGGTGGTAGGTAACTTAATTATTGGTTGTTCAGATGTATATGCCTTGATGGACCCTGGTGCATCTCATTCTTTTATCGCTCCGAGAGCCGTGGGGAGGTTGGGTCTGATGACTTCTGGGTTAGAGTGTCCTCTCTGGGTCAGTGGACCCAAGTGTGATCCATCTGTGGCAGAGTCAGTCTGCCAGTGTAGTCCTGTGTTTGTTGAGGGAAGATGCTTGTCCGCCGACCTAGTGGTTCTAGATTTGACAGATTTTGACGTCATTCTAGGGATGGACTGGTTATCTACCCATGGTGCTACCTTGGACTGCAGGGACAAGGTAGTCAGGTTCAGAGGTCAGGATGGGTCTGAGGTTGTCTTCAGAGGAGACAGGAGGGGTACACCTAGAGGTCTGATATCAGCTCTTCAGGCTCGTAGGTTGCTCAGGAGGGGATGTCAGGGGTATTTGGCTCATGTGAGAGAGCTTAGCAGTCAGGTTAGAGAGCCCGCCTCGGTGCCAGTGGTTAGAGAGTTCTTAGATGTGTTCCCAGACGAACTGCCAGGTTTACCACCTGCTAGGGAGATAGAGTTCGAGATAGAACTGATGCCTGGAACCCGACCGATCTCTATCCCTCCCTACAGGATGGCGCCAGCAGAATTGAAAGAGTTGAAGGAGCAGTTGCAGGAGCTGGTAGACAAGGGCTTCATCCGACCGAGTACCTCACCCTGGGGTGCTCCAGTTTTGTTTGTGAGAAAGAAGGATGGATCCCTTAGACTTTGTATCGACTACAGGCAGTTGAACAAAGTCACTACCAAGAACAAGTACCCATTGCCAAGGATCGACAATCTATTCGACCAGCTTGCAGGAGCGGGTTGTTTCTCCAAAATAGATCTAAGGTCCGGGTATCATCAGTTGAGGATCAGGGAAGAGGACGTACCAAAGACAGCTTTCAAGACCAGATATGGGCATTTTGAGTTCCTTGTAATGCCGTTCGGGTTAACCAACGCCCCTGCAGCATTCATGGACCTCATGAACAGAGTGTTTAGCCAGTACCTGGATCACTTCATTATTGTCTTCATAGATGATATCTTGGTGTATTCCAGGAATGCAGAGGAGCATGCCCATCATCTGAGGTTGGTTCTACAGACCTTGAGGGAACATGGCTTGTATGCCAAGTTCTCCAAGTGTGAATTCTGGCTGAGGAGCATTTCATTCTTGGGGCATGTAGTGTCAGAGAATGGGATAGAGGTAGACCCCAAGAAGGTAGAAGCTATGGCTAACTGGCCTAGACCCACTTCAGTGACAGAGATTAGAAGTTTCTTGGGTTTGGCAGGTTACTACAGGAGGTTCGTTCAGGACTTCTCGAAAATAGCAGCTCCTCTGACCAGACTAACCAGGAAGAATCAGAAGTTTCTGTGGACCGACCAGTGCGAAGAGAGTTTTGAAAAGCTTAAGAAGAGGTTGACTTCAGCACCAGTTTTAGCTCTGCCATCTAGTGATGAGGACTTCACGGTTTTCTGTGATGCATCCCGAGTGGGACTGGGTTGTGTACTAATGCAGAATGAGAGGGTGATTGCTTATGCTTCTAGACAGCTGAAGAAGCATGAGTTGAATTACCCCACACATGACCTTGAGATGGCAGCAGTAATCTTTGCACTCAAGATGTGGAGGCACTACCTCTATGGGGTTAAATGTGAGATCTTTACAGATCATAAGAGCCTGCAATACATCCTGAGTCAAAGAGATTTGAACTTGAGACAGAGGAGATGGGTAGAGCTGCTGAGTGACTATGATTGCAAGATTCAGTATCATCCGGGTAAGGCAAATGTTGTGGCAGACGCCCTAAGCCGGAAGTCACTAGGCAGTCTATCCCACATCACGGCAGAGAGGAGACCAGTGGTGAAGGAGTTTTACAAGCTCATTGAGGAAGGTCTACAGTTGGAGTTGTCTGGTACAGGTGCCTTGGTCGCTCAGATGAAAGTGACACCCGTGTTTCTGGAGCAGGTGGCTCAGAAACAGCATGAGGACCCAGAGTTAGTGAAGATTGCCAGGACTGTTCAGTCAGGCAATGGTAGTGAGTTCAGATTTGACAATAAGGGGATCCTCCGCTATGGGAGTCGTTTGTGTGTACCAGATGACATAGGGCTAAAGGGAGACATTATGAGAGAGGCTCATAATGCAAGATACAGCATTCACCCCGGGGCCACCAAGATGTATCAAGATCTGAAGAAAGTTTATTGGTGGCCAGCTATAAAGAAAGAAGTGGCACAGTTTGTGTCAGCCTGCGAAGTGTGTCAGAGGGTGAAGCTGGAACATCAGAAGCCGGCTGGAATGCTTAACCCGCTACCTATTCCAGAGTGGAAATGGGAGAATATAGCTATGGACTTCGTAGTGGGGTTACCGGCGATGTCCAACAGATTGGACTCCATATGGGTGATTGTGGACAGACTCACCAAATCTGCTCACTTCATCCCTGTCAGGAGTGGCTATTCTGTGGACAAGTTGGCGCAGGTGTACGTTGATGAGGTAGTCAGACTGCATGGGGTTTCTGTTTCTATAGTGTCAGATAGAGGGCCCCAGTTCACCTCCAGGTTTTGGCGGAGTCTGCAGAATGCCATGGGTACTAGATTGGATTTTAGCACTGCCTTCCATCCACAGACAGACGGACAGTCAGAGAGGACCATCCAAACCATAGAAGATATGCTAAGGATGTGTGTGCTGGACTTTGGCGGTTCTTGGAGGCAGCATCTACCTTTGGTGGAGTTTGCCTACAATAACAGCCATCATGCTAGCATCGGGATGGCTCCATATGAAGCTTTATATGGAAGGAAGTGCAGGTCACCTGTTTGCTGGGAAGAAGTTGGAGAAAAGGCCTTAGCAGGGCCTGAACTAGTAGAGATCACCAGCAGGGTGGTACCCTTAATCAGAGAAAGAATCAAGACGGCTGCAAGCAGACAGAAGAGTTATGCAGACATCCGCAGAAGACTAGTAGAGTTTCAGGAGGGGGATCTGGTATTGCTCAATGTGTCTCCAATGAAAGGAGTGGTTCGGTTCGGGAAGAAGGGTAAGCTGGCTCCGCGGTACATCGGACCCTTTGAAGTCTTGCAAAAGACTGGGAATGTATCGTACAAGCTGAATTTACCTGCTTCAATGGAGAGAATCCATCCGGTTTTCCATGTTTCTATGTTGAGAAAGTTCGTGTCAGATCCGGGCAAGGTTCTTAGTGAGCCTGATGTGGAGATCCAAGAGGATCTCACCTATGTTGAGCAGCCAGTACGGATCCTAGACACCCAGATCAGGAAGCTGAGAAACAAGGAAATCCCGATGGTGAAAGTCCTGTGGAACCACCAAAATATGGAAGAATGCACTTGGGAGACACGGGAGTCTATGCTCCGGCAATATCCTCATCTCTTTTAAGGTTAGTCTCTATGTGTTTTATGTGTATGATATGTTGTATGCCTTGCATGTGCTAGTTGAGGAACATTCGGGGACGAATGTTCTTAAGGGGGGGAGAATGTAATACCCGGCTAGACTCCGGTACCGGAATTCCTACCGTCCGGTGGAATCTCGGATGTCGGAAGCCCCTAGTAGGGTAAAACCATGTTTTTATGAAAGGTTTTAATGTGTTTTATGTTTTAAGCCTGAAAGAAAATGAGTTTTTGCATGAAAATAGCATTTGAGGAAAACTCAGGTTCGGCCGCCGAACCTCAAGTTCGGCCGCCGAACCTCAAGTTCGGCCGCCGAACATGCATGCGTTGCGGGTGTGCTTTAGGCCCCCGAAAGCATAAGTGAGGGAAGTCCAGGTTCGGCCGCCGAACCTCAAGTTCGGCCGCCGAACATGGCATGCATGCGGAGGCACATTCGGCCCCCGAACGTGGTCTGGCCAGCCACTATAAAAGGGTCCCTTAGCCGAAAACGGGCGAGCTTTTCCCCATTTTCGGCCAAGGTGAGCTCTCCGTCGTCCCTCACCCATTTTCGATGTTCTTCCACTAAATCTTTCAAGATTTTCACTTGTTTTAACTTGGTTTTGAAGATTTAAGCTTTTGAGCAAAGTTTTGGAGCTTGGAGGTTCAAGAACCAAATCTCTCCCAACTCCGAGTTTTTGGTCGTCTCTCTCGATCTTCAAGAGGTAAGAGCCGATCTTAAGCTCGTTTTATGTTTTAAATAAGTTTTATGCAAGATCTATGGGTTAGAATGCATGTTTAGGTTATGGTTATGTTTATGGGTATAAATGTGTGTTCTTGAACAATGTGAGTTGCTTGATGTGTTGTAGATGGGGTTTATGATGGTTTGAGACCCCTAGGAACATGTATGCTTGTGTTTGTGTGTTGTGGAATAGGTTTGATGCATGTTTGATAAGTTTAGATGCGAAATGTGCATTGGGAGCCAAGTTTCTGCCCTTTGGCAGAAACCAGGTTCGGCAGCCGAAGGACTTTCGGCCGCCGAACATGGCTGGGAAGGCAGCCTTTCGGCTGCCGAAGCTTGCCCCCGAAAGGGAGACTTTCGTCTCTGTCGGGCAGTTTCGGCCGTCGAAAGTGCCGCCGAACATGCATGAGTTTCGTCTCTGTCTGGGAGTTTCGGCCGCCGAAGGTGCCGCCGAACCTGCCTGACTTTCGGCTCTGGAGGGACTTTCGGCCGCCGAACCTGCCGCCGAAAGTGCCCTGTTCAGCCATTTCTTGCATGTTTTTATGTGATGTTTCCATGATGTTTTAGGGGGTTTTTGGGGAGTAGTTTAGAGTTATGTTCTAGCATGTTTGGTCCCTCATTTGAGTCCACCTGTGTAGGTTCGGACCGAGGAACCGAGGACCCCAGCAGTGAGTTCAGCTGCTTCGATGTTGTCAGAGTCCGCCAGAGGTGAGTGGAACTAAACTTAATCTTTTAAATTAAATGTTTTATCATGTTTCATGCATCATGAATATGCAATAGGATGATTGCATTAGTATTCACGAATATGCCGCATTGCATTGATTGTTGTTGATGTGGGTGAATGTTGGATGACCCAATTAGTCCATGACAGGAAGACCAGGACCCCATTCTACGGCCTGGCACGGAAATGAAAGACTAGGACCCCATTCTACGGCCTGGCACGAATGTGGGACTCGAAGACCAGGAGCCCAGAGGAGGCCCTGGGATAATGGTAAGTAATGTATGTATGACAGGAAGACCAGGACCCCATGCTACGGCCTGGCACGATGTTAGCTTGGACTAATTGGTGACAAGTTCACCCAACCCTTATGTGAATTGTCTGTGTTATGATGCATTTCATACGAGCATGTTTGATAATATGTTTTATGGTTCTACTCACTGGGCTTTTAGCTCACCCCTCTCCCTTTACCCCCAGGCTTGCAGGTGCAGTATAGAGCAGGAGTCCGGTTAGAGTAAAGAAGTTCTGTTTATGTAATAGTTAACAATGGACATGATCAAATTGTAATGTAAAAGTACAGTATAGTTATGTAATGAGATTTATGGATGATTAGTGTGTGCTTGACCATAGAGTGTTGTATCCCTTTTTATACATGATCTTGGTTATTTTATGTCATTTATGTAACCCATCTCAACATATGCTATGCCACCCCTATTGGGGGCACTGATGAGATCCCACAGAGGGATCAATGTTATGTTAAATGTTATACACAGGTTGAGTTTGGTTGATGAGTATGGAAAGAAAAGTTTTAATTTTTATGTATGTTGTTGATCATGTATGGGATTATACAGGTTTACAGGTTTTATGTCAGGCTTGCTACGGGTCCCGGCGGCCTTAAGCCGATCTGGATCCTAGCGCCGGTAGCGGTCCGATTTTCGGGTTGTTACAGAGGTACTCGTTGATCTACAGGATTGATAGGAGTTTCTCTTGAGAGGAAAGGTACAGATACTTTCCCCTTGTTCTGCCAAGAGCGCAGTAGTGTAGCATCAGCAGAGAGGGGTCATCAAGGGACCCTAGGAGGTCTTTTGATGTCTAGAGGATGTCAACTGCTGTGAGAGTAGTAGAGTTAGATGTTCAGAGAAGAAAGTTAATAGATAGATGTTCAGAGAAGAGTTAGGAGCTAGAGGTTAGCGTGCCAGAGAAGAGCTTGAGAGAGTTGCTATGAGATGCTATGGCCTCGGGTTTTATAACCCCAGGTATAGTGAGAGTTGATCTCTCATCTCTGAGTGCAGCCCCCGCAAGTAGAGTAAGTGAGATAGAGCAGAGTAAGAAGAAGTAGAGTAAGTGAGCTAGAGTAGAGTAAGAGGTAGAGAAGAGTAAGAGTAAGTGTAAGTTCATGTAGAGGTTTCAGTTCGGTCTGGGATTAGGTGGTGTAGGTTCCCGAGGGAAGATCCGTTAGCTTCAGCCTGGATCTTCACTCTGACTCAGCAGGAGGCTATCATATCGAACACGATGACGTCAGGTACGTTCACTTGTAGGTGTTCGGATGTGTGTGCTATTTTTGGACCCTAGTGTTTCTCTTTCCCTATTGCTTTGTGAGCCATAGAGGGAGGGTTTGATAGCTTCTAGGCTTAGAGTGTCCTCTTTGGGTGAGTAGACCCAAGTGTGATCCATCAGAGGCAGAGTTAGTCTGCCAGTATAGTTCAGAGCATGTTGAGAGTAGATGCCTTCCAGCTGACCTTATGGTTCTAGATGTGACTGTTTGACGTCCTTCTAGTGGTGGATTGGCTAGCTGCTTGTGGTGCTACCGAGTCTGCAGAGACAAGGTAGTCATGTTCAGAGTTCAGGATGGATCAGAGGTAGTCCCTGGAAGGGACAGAGTAGTGCCTAGAGGTTTGATGTCAGCCCTACAGGCTCCTAGTTTGCTCAGGAAAGGTTGTTAGAGGGTTTCTAGCTCTTGTTGGAGAGTTCTGCAGTCAGGTCAGGGAATCAGCCTCAGTGGCTAGAGAGTTCTTAGATGTTACCCAGACGAGCTGTCAGGTTTACCATCTAGCAGGGAGATAGAGTTTGGAGTAGGAGTGGTGTCTGGATCCAGAGCCATCTCTTTCCTTCCCTACAGGATGGCACCTGCAGAGTAGAGAGAGGTAGTCGTCAGAGTAGCAGAGAGGCTTGGTAGATAAGGGTTTTATATGACCTAGAACCTCACCCTGGAGTGTTCCAGTGTGGTTGTGGGAAACGAATGATGGATCCTTGAGACTTTGTAGCGACTGTAAGCAGTTGGACAAGGTCACTACCAAGGACAGGTATTCCCATGCAGGATTGATGATCTATTGGAACAACTTGTAGGCACGGTTTATGTTCCTAGATAGATCGGAGATTCGGGTACTACCTGTTGAGAGTTAGAGAAGAAGTCATTTTAGATAGTTGAAGAGAGAAGGGCAAGAGTCAGAGTGCGCAGCGGAAGCTATTGCAGTTCGGGAGACGTTGAGGTATTGCTGGAGGTGTCTCCTAGTAAGGGTGATTCGTTTTGAGAAAGCGATGTAAGCTAGCTCGAAGATACATCGGACCCTTTGAAATCCTGCAAAGGATTGGGGATGTATCCTACCAGTTAGGTTTACCTGCTTCTTAGAGGAGATCTATTCGGTTTTCCTTGTTTCCTTGATTATGGAGTTGTGTCGGATCTGAGTGAGGTTCTTTTGACCCAGAGGTGGAGATCTCAGGGGATCTCACCTATTTAGAGTAGTTTGATCGGATCATAGACACACAGGTCATAGTGTAAAGGAACAGGAATTTCTAATGGTATTAGCCCTTAGAATCACCTCAGTAGTGTTTAGTGTGCTTGGGAGACCGTGAGTTTTACTCTAGTAGTACCATGTCTCTTCTATGTGTTATGTGTTTATGTTATGGCTTTAGTATGCATGTGTTAGAGGAAGAACATTCGGGGACAAATGTGTTTTTAAGGGGGGTAGATTGTAATACCCGGCTAGATTCAGGCATCGAAATTCCTACCGTCCGGTGGAATTCAAGGATGTCGGAGGTTTCTAGAAGGGTAAAGGAAAGGTTTTCTCAAATGTTTTTAAGTGTTTTATGGTTTTAAGTGGAAAGAAGTTGTGTTTTGAAGAGAAAAGACCAAGGAGGTTTTGGCCAGGTTCGGCCGCCGAAAGTGATGTTCGGCCGCCGAAAGTGCCTTAAGTTTTGCCCCCGAAACTCCAAGTTCGGCCGCCGAACGTTGCATGGTTTTGCATGCAGCTTAGGCCGCCGAAGGAGAGGCGGTTGGCCACCTATAAAAGGCCCCTTATCCGGATTTGAGGTGAGTTTTCTCTCTCTTTTCGGGTATAGGTGAGTTCTTGATCTCCTTGGGTTGATTTGTTGTTGTTTCTTCAAATCTTTCAAAGGTAAGCAAGTTTTAAGTAGGTTTTATGTGGTTCTGATGAGTTTTGGAGCTTAGAGACTTTTGGAGCTGGATTCTCTATATCTTCAAGTTTGGATTGCCAATCCTCTCGTTCTTCAAGAGGTAAGTGTAGATCCTTAGCTTTTACAGTGTTTTAAGTGAGTTTTATGAAGGGAAAGGGTTAGTATGCATGAGTTTTGCATGGTTGTGCATGTGAGGGTTTATGGACCCTTTATGCCTTTGTATGCTATATGAGTTGTTTTTGGAGTTTTGAGCTTGTTCTAAGCCCCTATGTGCAAGAAGAAGTGTTTATACATGTTTTTAAGAGGTTGGATGCATGTTTTGGGTGTTTGGACTGTTTGGGAGGCTTGGTTGCGCATGAGGCTGAGTTCTGGATGAACTCAGGTTCGGCCCCTGAAAGTAGTTTCGGCTGCCGAACCCTTGTGGAGGTGGTTTTGGCCGCCTAAACTTGCCCCCGAATGTTTGGACTTTCGGCTCTGGAAAGGACTTTCGGCAGCCGAAGGTGCCGCCGAAAGTGCCTGGCTTTCGTCTCTGGAGGAGACTTTCGGCAGCCGAAGGTGCCGCCGAACATGCATGAGTTTCAGCTCTGGAGGGAACATTCGGCCGCCGAATGTGCCACCGAAGGTGCCCTGTCCAGCCTTTCTTTGCATGTTTTTCCATGCATGTTTGTGATGTTTTAGGGGAGGTTTGGGGAGATGTGTAGAGTTATGTTAGAATAGTTTGGTACCTCATTTGAGTCCACCTGTGTAGGTTTGGACCTGAGGAACCGAGGAGGCCCCAGAGTTAGAGTTGGGAGTTACCCGGCAGTGGCAGGTGAGTGGAACTAGACCCTATGTTTTCAAGTGAATGTTTTAGCATGTTCCATGCATCATAATATCATGTTATAGTAGGGTGTATTGCATTAGCAATCACGAAGATGATGCATTGCATATTATGTTTGGATGGACCAAGGCGACCCCAATAGCCCGACAGTGTATGTTTTAGAAGTCCTGAGGATCCCCCTGAGGGCCGGGCACAGTGCATGTGCATGTTATAGAAGTCCTGAGGAGTTCCTTTGAGGGCCGGGCACAGAGTAGAGGGAGTTTTGGTGGTCATGTCCATCCGAGATGTGATTTATTGTGATGTGATGCATTCCATGATGGCATATGTTTTTAATGTTTTTATAGTTCTGCTCACTGGGCTTTATAGCTCACCCCATTCCTTAACCCCATGTTTTCAGGGCCTCAGAGAAAGATCAGAGTCAGCAAGAGTAAAGAGTAAAGTCAGGACTATGGCTAAGGTTATGTGTTTGTAATAGAAGTTTAGTGGACATGTATCTTAATGTATCTTGTTGTAAGTTAAGTTAAGTTAAGTTATGTATAGACATGTTTTAACATGTATTGTATTCAGAGTTATAGTTTGTGCTTGGCCCTAGAGTTTGGATAATCCCTTTGTACATGGACCCTGTTTTACGTTTCTTGATGAGAAATGTGTTGAACCAAGCCTGATGTATTATGCTGACCCATCTAGATGTGGTTCTATGTTTTGAGACATAGTGTATACAGGTCAAACTTGGTAAATGAAAGAAAAGTTTGAAGTAAAAGAGTTTTACAGTTTTCAGTTTTATGTTTAGAGCAGCTGTATGGTACCAGAGCCTAGGTCACAGTAGTATACTGTGCTACACAGTGGATGTGTTATGGGAAGAAAGGGTTTCAATCCCTTGACCCAAAGAGCTTCAGGATTCACTGGTGTAGGCCTAGAGGCTTTTTCAGTTTGGTATCACTCTCAGAGTGCATACAGAGCCTGCTCAAGTTAAGCCTATTTAAAGCAAAGTTTTAAAGCAGTTTCAGAGCAGAATTCCAATCTGTTACAGATTGGTATTTAAAGAAAAGTTTTAAAGTTTTAGCAGAAAATGTGGATCATGTATGAGATTATTCCAGCAATGCAGAGAGTTTAGCGGCTTGCTACGGGTCCCGGCGGCCTTAAGCGGATCTGGATCTTAGTGACGGTGGCGGTTCGGACCGTTACAGAGGGGTACCGGTTTCCGGGTCGTTACATAAATCATATAACAAAATAAACTAAAACAATTAATTTAAACAACTTAATCAAGTAAATATGTAATGTGTTCACAGTGTGATACCATAATTATTTTATACTTGTAAATAGATTTATTTTTCCTTAATACTCTTTTATTTTTAATTAAATTTTAATCCCTATAAATTTAATGGGATTGTTAATCAGATAAGAAAATTGTATTTATAGAACACAAAGTGCTAAAAATATGTAGGGTTCAAAAGCCAATTCCATAATTGTAATGGTAAAACCCAATAGCTAAACTTATGGGATACGTCATTGTAGCCCTGAAATAACATGTAATTATAGTGCAATACTGCTAAAATTGTGTATGATATGCCATACCCTTATTCTAATTTACGATTCCCACCAAATTAATTAAGGTAAAAAATTAATCATCAATTTAATATTAAATATCATAATCAAAAGTCGGACATTCAAATTTAATCAATATCTTACACTTTACCTTTCATTTTATTATATACCTTTAACATATATTAACCACATTTTCAATATAACATTACAAAGTCAATATTAATAAACTTAAAACACTACTATACATAAAACTTTACATAAACTATCTTTCTCTTTTTTTTAAAAAAATATTAATCCCTTTAAGTTTATTCATTTTAGTCCTTGCTCTCTTTTTTTTTTTTTTAAATGGGGATTGAGGATTAAGGGAGTAGAACCTGAGACCTCTTAGATTTAATCAGATACACTTATCACCAAGCTAAACCTATGAGTGCGTCCTTGCTCTCTCTATATCTATATATTTAAACAAAACTAATAAGTTAAAGTATATGGATTTATCCATTTTAGGCCCTTAAAAAAATTTTGTTCAAGGCCCCTATTTCTTTTATTGAATTTCTTGTTAGTCCCACTAAATTCATCATCATCAAATTTAATTCCAACAATAGTTCCACATGAAAAATAATAATAATTTTTTATTGGTCCTTTACTATGCAAGTTCGGCCAATAAAGATTCCTTTTTAAAATTTCCTTTCTAGTCCTATTTAATCATTATCATCTAAACCTAGTCTATTACATTTTAACACAATAAGGAAGGTAAAAATTTACTTCTAAACTTTCACATAATTTCGGCTGTATTAAAAAAATACAACAAAAATTTATTTTCATTCAATTTGTCATGTAATCAACACTAATTCATCATATCAACTCAAATATAATTTATGCATTTCAATTTATACCCAGCTAATGGAATGTCAATTAAACATAATGGAAATTTTGAAATTTATTTAAGAAAAGTGAGCACAAATCTTCAACATCAAACTTCTCTTTAGCTTGAATTTCCTATTCTTCCTATCCTTTTTCATTCAATTTATAACTCTTCCCATCACCTTATTCTTCATGTAATATAAATAAATATCCAAATAAATTCAAGTTTTTCTCTTGAGAAAGCAAGTAGAAATGATAAGAAATAATTTCCTAACAAAATCTCCAACTTATCTTAATATCCCCTGTACTATTCACCCAAGCTTTCTATCTTGATTTTCCCTTTAATTTTTATTTCTTTCTTAAATTTCTATCTTGAGAAGATGTATAGGTGGAATGAAGATTTAATAAGGAGAAGTTTAGTGTCGAAAAGTTGGAGGAGAGAAACTTCGGCCACCCCTTTCAAAATGGAGAAGATGGGGCTTATTTCAAGAGTTTTCTATACTTTTTCTTTTAGGTTTGAATGGCTAGGATTGAATCAAGTGGGCTTTAATCTAAGAGTTCATATTATTTCTTGATAAATATCTAATTTTTACTCTTTTAGCAAAAATTCTTCTTATTTGAACATTTATCCTACACTTCCTATATTTATACATCAACCCCTTAATTTACTCCTAATTTCACATTTTCCCCACTTAAATTTGACTAAAATCAATACTTTTCTCTTTTTTCTCCATAATCCCATCTTTTTCAATAATACCAATTAAATTCATAGGTTGATTTTTCACTATCCTAATGAACTTATTTTAATTTCAAATTAGTTATTTGAATATAATTTGAATAGTACTATTCACGGGTGAAAAAAAAGGTATTAGATGTTTTTCAAGTGGTACTATTTAGTTTTCGGGAATTACATTATTCACGACTCAAATTTTCAAGATGTTACAGTGCAAATGAATCTTTAGAAAGAAGACTGACGTAGAAAGTAATGTGATTACCTATAAAATAAGACTAGTTGCAAAAGGTAATCGTCAAAGACAATAAATTGACTTTGATGAGACTTTTTAACCTATAGCCATACTGAAATCCATTATGATTTCACATGCTACTGTTGCTCATTATGATAATGAGATTTAGAAGATGGATGTGAAAACAACTTTCCTAAATACAAATCTGGTTGAGAAAGTATATATGACACAACTTAATGGACTATATAAAGTGATAGTAACGAATTATGCAAGCTTCAAAAATCTATCTATGGACTGAAGCACACACTTAGGAGTTGGAACATCTGCTTTGATGAGACAGTCAAAGGATTTGATTTCTACAAAATGTGAATGAACCTTGTGTACACAAGAAGGTTAGTGGGAGTATAGTCATATTCCTTATGCTATATTGATATGACATATTGCTAATAGGAAATATTTAAATTCGAGAGATGCTTAGGGTTTTCGACGTGCTTGATTGAGGTGCTTGTTTAAATTCGTCATGCTTACTTAAGTAAAAAGGACTTGTAAAAGCTAAAAGCATAATTAGTAGGTCAATCTATGATTATTGAAAGTTTGAAAACTAAATTGAAACATGGTAAAGAGTTTAGTAGGTTAAAATGTGAATATGGAAAGTTTAAAGATAAAATTCAGTTTAGTCCTTCATGTTTTCCACCTCTTCACCTAAACCCTTCATGTGTCACCTAACTATGCACGAAATAGATGACAAAGCAAATTGAAAAAGTTGGTTATCTTCTCCACCCACCTTGTTGTCGTAGCTCACACCATTGAAAAACCAAGTTTTTATTTTGTCTTCCTTCCACCAAATCCAAGCCAAACTTTCATCCAATCAACTTCTTTCTTTAATCAAAATTCACTATAAGATCAATAACTAAAGGAAGAGCCAAATATTGAAAGAATTGAAGAATAAAAGATTAGGATTCCATATACACCACGCTTGAAAATCAAAGGTCAGCTTAGAAATGTATAGGAAATAGTATCTTATCATTTCTTCATGCACTAATTTGAATTATAAAGCTTTAATTTACAATTTATTCAATCCTTTTCTATGATATAAATTTACCTAGATGAAGGAACATTAAAGGGAAAGGAGATAGTTAGAGAATAGAAGAGGAAGAGAAAGAGAAATTCAAGAAAGGTTTGGTATTTGTATGATTTTCTATTTTCCTTTGATTTTCTCATGGATATGTGAAGTTAGGGATTGATTTTACTTACTAGAAATATTGTTTTGATTGTATAAATATGTTATATGAAAGTTAAAATGGTGTTTGAAAGGTTTAAAGTAAAGAAACATAACATGAGTGCTAAAAGTGCAAACCTGGCAGGATAGGTTTTAACAAGGCAGCATGTGTTAGTAACTTTATAACTTATTGTGTAGTTATTGAAATTAGACCTAAAATATACCAAATGAAATCTAAGACAAAGAGCTAAAACTTTCATGAGTTTACCAAATTCTGAATATGTAGGTAAAATGATATAAATTGCTAGTAAACCTAAACTGGACACAGTGATAGTGCATCCGGAATAGAGTGTATTGATTATACCATAACTAATTATGTACTCAATGAAATTTATTAAGACTAGTGCCAAATGAATCTTAAGAAGTATACCTAAAACTTTATAGAAGACACTTAAGCTTGAATTTGTATGAAAATGCATAAATCTGATATGTTTTGTGATACTATAAACAAGTACCAATACTGAACTGATTAAGACCTTATTGAGCAGCTTATAAAGAAAAAATTCATAACTTAAGCTAGGGTGATCAGATTTGCATGAATTATACCTTGTTGAAAATATAAGACATAAATGTATATTTTTTATGAAAAACTGAAGTCAAATTATAACTCTAAACTACTTGAAAAGTTTATGCAATATATGGCATAATGCAGTTTTCTCAAATGGGAATGCATAAAAATTGATATACTTGCTTAATCGGTAAGAATAATGCACATGCTTGCTTATCGTACTTGATTTCGCACATGCTGCTTGGTAATAACACCTATTTATACATGATGATTTGAGTAAAACTTGTCATTCTTTACTTATTAATGTTATGAAATGCAAGAAGTGAATTGACTTGACGCAATATTGGAATGCTAAGTCAATAAGTTTTGCACTACTTGCCATGAGTTTCTCATCTTGTTAACCTTGGAATATAATATATGTACTTTAAAAATGAATTCAAATAGCTTTAAATGACATGCATTTACATTGATACATTGAATTAATGATACTTGGCTCTGGTAAACTTAATAGGAGTCGAGGTTAGTTTAAGGGTATGGCATGCCATATGAACATACAGAGTTCGCAGTACTGCTACCAATACATGATCTATATTTGAGATTACGTATCATGTACCTCATAAGTACGGCCATAGAGCCCTGCTATCACAGTTTTGGCCTCTGAGCCTACCGTTAGGCACTCTGTGCCTACCAACGACCCGAGATTCGGACCGCTACCAGCTCTAGGGTTCAGATCGACTTAAGATTGCCAGAACCCGTAGCAAGCCTACTGTACATTCTGTTATACATGATAAAATCCCGTACATGATTACACGATAGAATAAAAAAATATAAAACATTCCATGAACCATGGGTCGACCTGTGCTTATATCAAAACTGAAAACGTAAAACCCAAACTAGAGCCCTCATCAAATGCTCCAATATGGTAAATATCACATGCCTCAAGCTTAGTTCAAACATAACTTATAAACAAAACTTTTACAGATCATGTTAACAGGGATTACAAGAACAAACACTAGGGCAAAGCACAATTCTACAACCATAAAACAATACATGTCCACATCTATGCTATTACCAAAGGCTATACCAGCAAGTCAGCTGACTTCCCCGAGCTAACTATAGTCCTGCAAACCTGGGGTTAGGGGAAAGGGATAAGCTACAAGAGCCTAACGAGCAGAACATAAAAATAGTTTAATAAATATATGATCGAATGAAATGTGTCACAACACAAACAATTCACATTCAGATGGATTTGTCACTAGTAACCCTCTATGTAATACCCGGCTAGATTCTGGCATCGGAATCCCTACCTTCCGGCGGAATCTCCGTTGGAATTTGGAATTTCGAAGATGCCAGAGTCTTTTAGAGGGGTAAAATATGATTTCTAAAATGTTTTTACTGATTTCATGGTTTTAAATGAAAAAGAATTGAGTTTTGAAAAGAAAAGACCAAGGAGGCATTTGCCAGGTTCGGCCGCCGAAAGTAAAGTTCGGCCGCCGAACATGGGAAGGTTTCGGGAGCGCTTTTGGCCTCTGAAACCCTTGTTTGAACGAGCCAAGATACGGCCGCCGAACCTCAAGTTCGGCCGCCGAACATGCATGAGTTTAGGGGGAACGTTAGACTGTCGAAGGTGGTTCAGCAGGCCAACTATAAAGAGCCCTCAGACCGAAAATGGGCGAGTTTTCTCCCCATTCTCGAGCTCAGGTGAGTTTTTGTCCTCCTTTGGTCGTTTTCATGTTTTCTCTACCCATCCTTCAAGTCTTTCATGAGATCTACCCTTGTTTTGAAGTTTTGAAGCTTAAATAGAAGTTTTGGAAGTTTGGAGGCTTTTGGAGCTTGGATCCTCCACACCTCCGAGTTAGAGATCGCACCACCTCTCGATCTTTAAGAGGTAAGTGTAGATCCTTGCTTTCCTAGTGTTTTACTGAAGTTTTAAGTAAGTTTAATGATGTTTTGATGGTTGAGTATGGGTAGATATGCATGTTAGGGTTTATGTGGATTTTGTGCCCAATGTGTGTTTATGTGATGTTATGTTGAAGGTTTGAGCTAGTTTATGCATGTGGGAGAGTGTATGCATGATTGGGAAAGAGCAAGTGAGATTATGGGTGGTTTTGATGGTTTTGGCCTATGTGGGTCATAAGCTATCTGTGTATGCTTTTGATGTTATTTTTGGAGTTTAATCAAGTTGTTAAGCTCCTTTGTGCATGGTTAAGAGTTTGTGCATGTGTTAAGAAGTTGGGTGCTTGTTTTGGGGTGTTTGAAATGCTTTGGGAGGCTGTTGGTGCATAAGGCTGAGTTCTGGACGAACTCAGGTTCGGCCGCCGAAGGTGGTTTCGGCCGCCGAACCTGCCTATGGATGCATGGATTGGCCACCAAACCTTGCTCCCGAAAGTTGTGTTTCGGAGTGAAGCAGACTTTCGGCCGCCGAAGGTGATGTTCGGCTGCCGAAAGTGCCTGACTTTCGTCTCTGGAGAGAGGGTTCGGCCGCCGAAGGTGCCCCCGAATCTGCATGACTTTCGTCTCTGGAAGGGACCTTCGGCCACCGAAAGTGCCCTGTCCAGCCCTTTCATGAGTGTTCTGTATGCATGTTTCTTTGATGTTTGAGGAGGTTTTTGGGTAGTTGTTTATGAGTTGTTTAGAGTATGTTTGGCACCTCACTGGAGTCCACCTGTGTAGGATCGGACTCGAGGAACCGAGGTGTTTAGCAGTGTCAGCCATTTCAGAGTCGGCCCAGAGCTAGTCAAAGGTGAGTGGAACTGAACCTTATGTTTTAAAATCAATCACATGTTAAGCATATTCATGCATCATGATTACCATGTTATGTAGTAGGTTGTATTGCACTAGTATTCACGAATATGATACATTGCATAATATGTTGTTGATGTGGATGAATCTTGAATGATCCTCTAGCCCTCAGTACGACATGATATGATATGATATGCCATGGTATGATATGAGATAGAAAGACCAGGTCGCCCCTGGCATTATGTTATGTGAGCGAACACTAGGTGAGGCCTAATCGCCCCTGGTGTAGTTGGACATGTTATGATATGAGTTAAGTAAGCGAATACTAGGTGTGGCCTCATCGCCCCTGGTATAGTTGGACATATTACGATACGTAGAGGGCCATTGGTGACAAATTCATCCTTGATGTGATATGTTTGTGATGTGATGCATTCCATAATAGCATACGTTAAAATGAACTGTTTTCTTTATGGTTTCTACTCACTGGGCTTTATAGCTCACCCCTCTCCCCTAACCCCAGGTTTGCAGGGTCAGAGGTAGTTCAGGAAGTCAACAGGATATGGCTATGTATGATGATGTGTAATAGAATAGTAGTGGACATGATGTAATGTAAGTTTATGTAATGATGTAAAAGAGTTGTATTGTAAATGAGATTATGTAATATGTTCAGAGTTATAGTATTTTGCTTGGCCTGAGTTGAATAATCCCTTTGTGCATGAGTTTTATTTTTATGTTGATGTATGTGTTGGACCGAGTTTGACGTAGGGTATGCTGACCCTAGGGGTTCTATGAGTTCAGTCATAGTGCATACATAGGTCAAACTGGGTAAAGGTAAAGTTTTAAATGTTTTATGGAAATGTTTGATCATGTTTGGGATTATACCAACTGTACAGGATGCATGTTAGGCTTGCTACGGGTCCCGGCGGCCTTAAGCCGATCTGGATCCTAGCGCCGGTAGCGGTCCGGTTTTCGGGTCGTTACACACTCTGTGCCTACCAACGACCCGAGATTCGGACCGCTACCAGCTCTAGGGTTCAGATCGACTTAAGATTGTCAGAACCCGTAGCAAGCCTACTGTACATCCTGTTATACATGATAAAATCCCGTACATGATTACACGATAGAATAAAAAAATATAAAACATTCCATGAACCATGGGTCAACCTGTGCTTATATCAAAACTGAAAACGTAAAACCCAAACTAGAGCCCTCATCAAATGCTCCAATATGGTAAATATCACATGCCTCAAGCTTAGTTCAAACATAACTTATAAACAAAACTTTTACAGATCATGTTAACAGGGATTACAAGAACAAACACTAGGGCAAAGCACAATTCTACAACCATAAAACAATACATGTCCACATCTATGCTATTACAAAAGGCTATACCAGCAACTCAGCTGACTTCCTCGAGCTAACTATAGTCCTGCAAACCTGGAGTTAGGGGAAAGGGATAAGCTACAAGAGCCTAACGAGCAGAACATAAAAACAGTTTAATAAATATATGATCGAATGAAATGTGTCACAACACAAACAATTCACATTCAGATGGATTTGTCACCAGTAACCCTCTACAAATTCCAATAGTGTCTGGCCCACGACGGGTGCTCCTCAGGACTTCCTCTTAAACATAACATAACATAATAAATCCATAGTGCCAAGAGCGTAGAATGGGTCTCGACCTGGACTTCCGTATACATCATAACATATCATACTCGAGGGCTAGTGGGTCATCCAACATCCATCCACAACAACAGTAAATTATGCAATGCATCATATTCGTGAATTCTAATGCAAACAACCTAATACATATACATAGCATTCATAATGCATGAACATACTTAAAAGGCTTAATTACTTTAAAATAATAGATTAATTCAGTTCTACTCATCTCTAGTTGACGTTTGCCTAAAACTGATGCAGTTATCTCACTGCAGGCCTCTACGGTCTCCCAGGTCCGATCCTACACAAATGGACTCAAATGAGGGACTAACCATAACTTTTACAAAACTCTAAACAACTCCTCAAGAACCCTCTAAAACATACCAAAACATGCATATAAAGCAAGCAAGGAAAGACAGGGCAGGAGACTTTCGGCAGCACATTCGGCGACCGAAGTTACCTCACAAGGATGAATGTTTTTGTAAGGGGGGTAGAATGTAATACCCGGCTAGATTCCGGCATCGAAATCCCTACTTTCCGGCGAAATCTCCGTTGGAATCTGGCATTTGAGGATGTCGGAAGTTTCTAGAAGGGTAAGAACCAAGGTTTTCAAAATGTTTTTAAGTATTTCTATGTTTTGAATGAAGGATTTGAGTTTTGAAGAGGAAAGACCAAGGGAACAAAGTGCAGGTTCGGCCACCGAAAGTGATGTTCGGCCGCCGAAAGTGCCTTAGGTTTGGCCCCCGAAACTCCAAGTTCGGCCGCCGAACATTGCATGGTTTTGCATGTAGGTTTGGCTGCCAAAACTGAGGTGGTCAGCCGCCTATAAAGGGTCCTCAGTCGGTGAAATGGATCAGTTTTGCTTCCTTTTCACTATCAGAGGTGAGTTCTTGTTCCCCTTGGATGGTTTTCATGATTTTTCATTAAATCTTTCAAAGTTAAGTGAGTTTTATCCTTGTTTTGAAGGTTTTGCATTTTAAGCAAGGTTTTGGAGAGTTTGGAGCTTAGATCCTCCATAGCTCTAAGTTTGGATCACACCAGCCTTTGTTCTGCAAAAGGTAAGTATAGATCCTTAGTTTTAATGATGTTTTACATGAGTTTTAAGAAGGGAAAAGGGAGTTTATGCATGAGTTTGCATGGTTAGGCATATTAGGGTTTATGGACCCTTTATGCTTTATGTTTGCTTGATGAGTTTGTTTGTTGGAGTTTAAGTTGTCTTAAGCTCCTATATACTTGTTGTATGAGTTATGTATGCGTGAGAGAGGTTGGCTGCATGTGGTGAGGGTTTGGAAGGTTTGGGAGGCATGTTGTGCCCGAAGCTGAGTTCTGGATGAACTCAGGTTCGGCAGCCGAAGGAGGATTCGGCCGCTGAACATGCTGAGGAGGTGGCTTCGGTTGCCTAAGCTTGCTCAAGCTTGCCCCCGAAAGTTTGGACTTTCGGCTCTGGAGGAGAGGTTCGGCCGCCGAAGGTGCCGCCGAACATGCATGAGGTTCGGCTCTGGAGGGAGCATTTGGCCGCCGAAGGTGCCGCCGAAGATGCTCTGTTTAGCCTTCCTTTGCATGATTTCTATGATTGTTCTAGGAGGTTTTAGAGGGTTTTTGGGGAATTGTTTAGGAGTTGTTTATGAGTTGTATAGAGTATGTTTGGTGCCTCATTTGAGTCCTCTATTGTAGGATTGGACCCAAGGAACCGAGGTGTTTAGCAGTAGTAGCTGCTTCAGAGTTAGAGTTGGCCCAAAGCTAGCCACTGCTTGGCTACAGGTGAGTGGAACTAAACTTAATTCTTTTAATTGAGAATTTGAATGCTTTTAGCATATTTCATGCACCATGATTATGCAATAGGTTGATTGCATTAGAATCCACGAATATGTTGCATTGCATACTTATTTGTTGATGTGGGTGGATGCTGAATGATCCAATTAGTCTCTGAGGAAAGACCAGGTGCCCAATCTACGCCCTGGCAGGTATAGGAAAGACCAGGTGCCCAGTCTACGCCCTGGAAAAATGGTAAGTACAGGTGTTATATACACGTATAGATATACATGACAGGAAGACCAAGTGCCCATTCTACGCCCTGGCACGGAAAGGATACTAGGACTATTTGGTGACAGGTTTACCCTTGATATGAATTGTCTGTGATATGACGCATTTCATGAAAGCATGTAATTAATGAATTGTTTTACTGTTCCTCCTCAATGGGCTGTAATAGCTCATCCCACTCCCTTAACCCCAGTTTTGCAGGTTTCGAAGTAGCTATGGGAAGTTGGTGTAATACCCGGCTAGAATCCGGCACCAGAATTCCTATTATCTGGCGGAATCCGGGGTGTTGGGATTCTATCTAAAGGTTATGATGTGTTTAAATGTTTTAAGGTTAAGGGAAGTGAGTTTTGAGTTGAAATGACCTAAGGCAGTTGAGCCAAGTTCGGCCGCCGAAGGTAAGTTCGGCCGCCGAAGGTGTTCGGCTTCCGAAGGTGAGTTCGGCCCCCGAACGATTGCATGGTCTTGCATGTGATTGGGCAGCCGACGATGAGTTGGCTGGTGAGCTGAGTCATGGTTTTTGACAAGTGTTGGCCTCAGATTCTTGCCATGAAATGGCCACGTCTCTATGACTCACCTGTACATGTTTTGGGTGATCATACAGAAGCTTGAGGTGCTTGCAAAAGTGTTGAGAGTTGAGAGAAACTAAAGTTACGTTTTTGAGATTTTGAGAGGTTGATTCGTTTTCCCTTGTTCAGAGTGTTTAGCTTCTTGCTACAGGAGGTAAGTGATGCACTTGAACATGTATATATGTTTCTGAGTTATGGGGATAAAGGAAGGAGATGCATGCTTAGGGTATTAATGATAGTTTTGATAAGTTATGCATGGCTACATGTTTATGTGTTATGTTTGTTTTGTTGTTTGGGGTTATTAGATAGTTTTGGACCCCTGTGATCATATACTTATGTATATGTGTGTTGAGGAGTTGGTATATGCATGTATGGAGAGCTTGAAGGGAAGGAGGAGATGGTTTGCCATTGAAACTGAGTTCTGGATGAACTCAGGTTCGGCAGCCGAAGGTTCATTCGGCCGCCGAACCTCTTGCATGGTGGCTTAGGCTGCCACAGCTTGCCCCCGAGTGTTTTGCATGTTCGGCTCTGTTTGGGGGATTCGGCCGCCGAAGGTGCCGCCGAAGGTTAGAGACTTTCGTCTCTGGAGTGCCTTGTGGCCTCCGAAACTTGCCCCCGAAAGGGTTCGGCCGCCGAAGATGCTTGAGTTTCGTCTCTGGAGAGGACATTCGGCCGCCGAACCTGCCGCCGAAAGTGTTCTGTCCAGCTTTTTTTTTGCATGCTTTGCATGGCTAGTTAAGTGAGTTTCAGGGGATTCTTGGGGAGTTTTATAGAGGTATTGATAAGTTAGTTTGGTCCCTCATTTGAGTCCATCTGTATAGGTACAGACCAGAGGAACCAGAGAGATCAGCAGTGAATACTGCTTCAGAGATTCAGAACCTGCAGAGTCAGTCAGTCCAGATAGCCAGAGGTGAGTGGAACTAAACTTAAGACTGATGATTTTTAATTGAACCACAAGCTGCTTTTAGCATATCTCATGCATCATGTTTATGCCATAGGTTGCTTGCATTAGTATTCACGAATATGTTGCATTGCATTGTTATTTGATGATGTGAGTAAATGCTGAATGATCCAATAGTCACAGACAGGAAGTCCAGGAGCCTTTGACTACGCCCTGGCATGTATAGCAAAGACCAGGAGCCTTTGACTACGCCCTGGCAGGTATATAGCAAAGTCCAGGAGCCTTTGACTACGCCCTGGCAATGGTAAGTTCACAGGTGTTATATACACATATACATATATGACAGGAAGACCAGGTGCTCGATTCTACGCCCTGGCACAGAGTTACTGGGACTATGTGGTGACAGGTTTACTCTTGATGTGGCTTGTCTGTGATATGACGCATTCCATGAGATCATATTTTACTGAGATGTTTTACTGTTCTACTCACTGGGCTATAGAGCTCATCCCACTCCCTTAACCCCAGTTTTGCAGGTTCAGTATTCAGTGTACAGTGTACAGGGAGGGACAGTCCAGCAGAGTACAGGAAAAGAGAAGAGATCTGTAATAGCCTAGAGTGGACATGTAATATTAAAGAGATGTAATAGTTGTTGCTTGACCTAGACCTAGTGATGTATATGTTTTGTACATGATCTGTATATGTATATATGTTTTCCTGTATGTGAAAACCAGGCTTAACAGGTATGAGTTAACCCATCTAGAGCAAGCTCTAGTCAGGGATACAGAGTACAGAGTACATGAGTACAGAGTACAAAGATAGTGCATGCACAGGTTAAGCCTCGGTTCAGAAAAGAGTTTTATTTTCACATAAAATGTTTGATCATGTATGAGGTTTACAGGTACACAGAGAGTATAGCAGGCTTGCTACGGGTTCTGGCGGCCTTAAGCCGACCTGAATCCTAGCGCCGGTGACGGTCCTTTTTGGGGTCGTTACAGATTGGTATCAGAGCCCTAGGTTCACATGATCGGACCTATAGAGACAGTGTTGGGCTCAGACAGGTTAGAAGTGGTCAAGCACAATAGGAAATCATGTCCACTAGGATAGGGTCTTGAGTCCTATCTGCTATGATATGCCATGAGTGTTGCATGTGTATGAGTGATATGTGATGTTTATGTGCTAAGTGATATGTTAAATGTTGTGTTTCCAGAGAGTAAAGATGCGAGGAACTCGTCGATCAGCTCGATTGACTGGAGTCCCACCAGAGAGTGAGAGACCAGCTGCTCGTCCTCCTGCATTGCCAAGGGCAAGGTCTCAGAGATCTAGCAGGGAAGGTATGTCAATAGACCCTAGAAGGTCTGTAGACGAGAGCAGAAGAGGTACAGCAAGGGGAGGTAGATCAGAGGAAGAGAGGGAGGCTATGGAGACTGATCCGTCTATGGATGAAGGTATGGGTGATTCCGAAGGAGGTGTTCAGGCCTCAGGTTATGGCTATCCATCCTTGTTTCAGGAGCAAGAGTATCCGATGGAGGGGATGTCGGAGTACTCTCGATTTGACCCAAATCCTACATACATGCCATATATGCCATATCCTCACTATTACCCATCATATCCACCATATCCTATGTATCCATCTTCCCCTATACATCCAAGTGCAGCACACCTAGAGCCAAATGAACCAGTACCACCACCAGAACCAGTAGTCCCTGTTGTTGACAGGCATGAACCTAGCTCATCTGGAGGTAAAGTTCAAATGACGGAGTACTTGAAATTGGATGCTCCGAAATACAATACAGGAGATGATCCATTTGATTACCTCAGAGCAGTTAGGATGATAACCAGTGAATTGGGAGCAGATGATAGGAGAGCCATTGAGATGGCAGGTTTCACATTAAAGTGTAGGAAAGCCAGAGAATGGTTTAAGAATTATGTGGAGCCTAGAATGGACAGTATGTCATGGGGAGAGTTCGCCAATGAGTTTGCAGGGTGGGCTTTTCCTGATAGTTCGAGGGAGATGAAAGTAATAGAGTTTGAACAGTTGCGACAGACAGATGAGATGAGTGTTGATGACTTTACAGATAAGTTCCTGGATCTGCTTCAGTACGTGGGTCAAGCCTATGATACTGATCAGAAGAAAGCAAGGAGATATACCATGAGACTTCATCCCAGGTATTCTTCTTTGATCCTTCCAGCAGAAAAGGAGAGTTTTCACTCTATTATAGATGCAGCCAGGAAAATGGAAGCTAATGCCAATATTCAGAAACAATCTAGGGCACAAGCTTCGGGTTCTAAAGCCCCCAGTTCAGGTTCTACAGGCAGTAAAAGATGGGATAGAGCGAGAGGAACAAGGAAAGGGTTCTGGAATAAAGTCAAGTCAGGTCTGGGAATAGGTAGTGGCTCAAGCTCTGGCACAGCTCCAGTCTGCAGACGATGCGGAAAACCACATGGCGGAGTTTGTCGGTTGGGATCTACAGCTTGTTTTCGATGTGGACAGGAAGGGCATATTGCTCGGGATTGTCCGCAGATGACTTTTGCACCATCCCAGCAGATGAGTTCAGGCAGTGTGGTACAGCCAGTTGTACGGCCAGTAGCTCCAGTCATGCCTCAGAGTAGTGGCAGAGGTAGAGGGAGAGGGGTAGCCTCTACTTCAGCAGCAGGTTCCCGAGGTGGAAATCCGGTAGCCCCAGCACGGATTTTCACAGTGACACAGGAGGAGGCTAACACGTCGAACACAGTGGTGTCAGGTAATCTCATCATTGGGTGTTCAGATGTGTATGCTTTGATGGACCCCGGTGCTTCTCATTCCTTTATTGCTTCGAGAGCCATAGAGAGGTTGGGTTTGATCAGTTCTGAGTTAGAGTATCCTCTCTGGGTCAGTGGACCTAGATGTGACCCATCAATGGCAGTGTCAGTCTGTCGTTTCAGTCCAGTGTTTATAGAGGGTAGATGCCTTCCAGCTGACCTTGTGGTTCTAGACTTGACAGATTTTGATGTCATTCTAGGGATGGATTGGCTATCTGCATATAGTGCTACGTTGGACTGTCGAGAGAAGCTAGTGAGTCTCAGAGACCAGGATGGGTCAGAGTGTGTCTTCAGAGGAGACAGGAGAGGTACACCCAGAGGTATGATTTCAGCCCTTCAGGCTCGTCGTTTGCTTAGGAGGGGTTGTCAGGGGTTTCTAGCTCATGTGAGAGAGCTAGACAGTCAGGTGAGGGAACCAGCCACAGTGCCAGTAGTCCGAGAGTTTCTCGATGTGTTCCCAGACGATTTGCCAGGACTACCACCTGATAGGGAGATAGGGTTTGACATTGAATTATTGCCAGGTACCAGACCTATCTCTATTCCTCCCTACAGGATGGCACCAGCTGAGTTAACAGAGTTGAAAGAACAGTTGCAGGACTTGGTAGATAAGGGTTTCATCCGCCCTAGTACCTCACCTTGGGGTGCTCCAGTGCTTTTTGTCAGAAAGAAGGATGGATCCCTTAGACTTTGTATCGACTACAGACAGTTGAACAAGGTCACTATCAAGAATAGGTATCCCTTACCTCGGATTGATGATCTATTTGACCAGCTAGCTGGAGCAGGTTGTTTCTCGAAAATAGATCTGAGATCTGGGTATCATCAGTTGAGAGTCAGAGAGGCAGATGTGCCTAAGACAGCCTTCCGGACCAGATATGGGCATTATGAGTTCTTAGTGATGCCGTTCGGGTTGACTAACGCCCCTGCAGCATTCATGGATCTCATGAACAGAGTTTTCAGTGAGTTTCTGGATCACTTTGTCATTGTTTTTATCGATGATATCTTAGTGTATTCCAGAGATGCAGAGGAGCATGCCCAGCATCTGAGGATAGTTTTGCAGACACTGAGAGAGCATGGTTTGTATGCCAAGTTCTCGAAGTGTGAGTTTTGGTTACGGAGCATTGCCTTCTTGGGACATGTGGTATCAGCAGAAGGTATTGAGGTAGATCCCAAGAAGATAGAAGCTGTAGCTAACTGGCCCAGACCCACGACAGTGACTGAGATTAAAAGCTTTCTGGGACTGGCAGGTTACTACAGGAGGTTCGTTCAGAACTTCTCAAAGATAGCAGCTCCTATGACCAAATTGACTCAGAAGAACCAGAAGTTTATCTGGTCAGACCAGTGTGAAGAGAGCTTTGAAGAGCTCAAGAAGAGATTGACAACAGCACCAGTGTTAGCTCTGCCTGTTAGTGACCAGGACTTCACAGTATTCTGTGATGCATCTCGAGTGGGATTGGGTTGTGTATTGATGCAGAATGATAGAGTAATAGCTTATGCTTCTAGACAGTTGAAGAAGCACGAGTTGAATTACCCTACCCATGACCTAGAGATGGCAGCAGTTATCTTTGCACTTAAGATGTGGCGGCATTACCTCTATGGAGTTAAATGCGAGATCTTCACCGATCACAAGAGTTTACAGTACATCTTAAGTCAGAAAGAGCTGAATTTGCGGCAAAGAAGATGGGTAGAATTGCTCAGTGATTATGATTGTAAGATCCAGTATCATCCGGGTAAGGCAAATGTTGTTGCAGACGCCCTAAGCCGGAAGTCACTAGGCAGTTTATCCCATATAGCAACGGAGCGGAGACCAGTTGTGATGGAGCTTTATAAGCTCTTTGACGAGGGATTACAGCTAGAGTTGTCTGGTGCAGGTGCGTTGATAGCACAGATGAGAGTGACACCTGTGTTTCTGGAGCAGATAGCTCAGAGACAGCATGAGGACCCTGAGTTGATGAAAATTGCCAGGACTGTTCAGTCAGGCAACAATGCAGAGTTCAGATTTGATAGTAAAGGGATCCTTCGCTATGGAAGTCGACTTTGTGTACCAGATAGGGGCAGTGTGAAGGAAGACATTATGAGGGAAGCTCATAATGCGAGGTATAGTGTTCACCCAGGAGCTACCAAGATGTATCAGGATCTGAAAAGGATCTATTGGTGGCCAGCCATGAAGAAAGAAGTGGCGCAGTTCGTGACAGCCTGTGAGGTTTGTCAGAGGGTGAAATTAGAGCATCAGAAACCAGCAGGAATGCTTAACCCATTGCCGATTCCAGAATGGAAATGGGAGAACATAGCCATGGATTTTGTAGTGGGTTTACCAGTAACGTCCAACAGGATAGACTCGATATGGGTGATTGTGGACAGACTCACGAAATCTGCCCATTTTCTTCCAGTACGGAGTAACTATTCTGTGGATAAGTTGGCACAGGTCTATCTGGATGAGATAGTGAGATTACATGGAGTTCCAGTATCTATAGTTTTAGACAGAGGACCTCAGTTTACCTCCCGCTTTTGGCGGAGTCTGCAAAGTGCGATGGGCACGAGATTGGATTTTAGTACTGCTTTCCACCCACAGACTGATGGACAGTCAGAAAGGACCATCCAGACCATAGAGGATATGCTTCGCCTATGTGTGTTAGACTTTGGCGGTTCTTGGAGGCAGCATCTACCTTTGGTGGAGTTTGCCTACAATAACAGTCATCATGCTAGCATTGGGATGGCTCCTTATGAAGCTTTATATGGGAGGAAGTGCAGATCCCCTGTTTGTTGGGAAGAAGTAGGAGAGAAAACTCTTGCAGGGCCAGAATTAGTAGACATTACCAGTAGAATGGTGCCCATGATCAGAGAGAGAATCAGAACAGCTCAGAGTAGACAGAAAAGTTATGCAGACGTTCGCAGAAAGCAGTTAGAATTTCAAGAAGGTAATTGGGTATTGCTGAAAGTGTCTCCAATGAAAGGAGTGGTTCGTTTTGGGAAGAAGAGTAAATTAGCTCCACGGTACATTGGACCCTTTGAGGTGTTGCAGAGGATCGGAAATGTGTCGTATAAGCTGGATTTACCTGCTTCTATGGAGAGGATTCACCCGGTATTTCATGTTTCTATGCTGCGACAGTTTGTGTCAGATCCGAATCAGGTTCTGAGTGAGCCTGAGGTGGAGATTCATACAGATCTCACCTATATAGAGCAGCCAGTGCGGATTCTGGACACGCAGATCAGACAGCTAAGGAACAAGGAAATTCCGATGGTGAAAGTTTTATGGAACCACCATAACCTAGAAGAGTGCACATGGGAGACGCGAGAGTCTATGCTCCAGCAATATCCATATTTGTTTTAAGGTGAGTTTCCTCCTTGTGTTTTGTTTTGTGTTTTAGGAACATCCGAGGACGAATGTTCTTAAGGAGGGGAGAATGTAATACCCGGCTAGAATCCGGCACCGGAATTCCTATTATCTGGCGGAATCCGGGGTGTTGGGATTCTATCTAAGGGTTATGATGTGTTTAAATGTTTTAAGGTTAAGGGAAGTGAGTTTTGAGTTGAAATGACCTAAGGCAGTTGAGCCAAGTTCGGCCGCCGAAGGTAAGTTCGGCCGCCGAAGGTGTTCGGCTTCCGAAGGTGAGTTCGGCCCCCGAACGATTGCATGGTCTTGCATGTGATTGGGCAGCCGACGATGAGTTGGCTGGTGAGCTGAGTCATGGTTTTTGACAAGTGTTGGCCTCAGATTCTTGCCATGAAATGGCCACGTCTCTATGACTCACCTGTACATGTTTTGGGTGATCATACAGAAGCTTGAGGTGCTTGCAAAAGTGTTGAGAGTTGAGAGAAACTAAAGTTACGTTTTTGAGATTTTGAGAGGTTGATTCGTTTTCCCTTGTTCAGAGTGTTTAGCTTCTTGCTACAGGAGGTAAGTGATGCACTTGAACATGTATATATGTTTCTGAGTTATGGGGATAAAGGAAGGAGATGCATGCTTAGGGTATTAATGATAGTTTTGATAAGTTATGCATGGCTACATGTTTATGTGTTATGTTTGTTTTGTTGTTTGGGGTTATTAGATAGTTTTGGACCCCTGTGATCATATACTTATGTATATGTGTGTTGAGGAGTTGGTATATGCATGTATGGAGAGCTTGAAGGGAAGGAGGAGATGGTTTGCCATTGAAACTGAGTTCTGGATGAACTCAGGTTCGGCAGCCGAAGGTTCATTCGGCCGCCGAACCTCTTGCATGGTGGCTTAGGCTGCCACAGCTTGCCCCCGAGTGTTTTGCATGTTCGGCTCTGTTTGGGGGATTCGGCCGCCGAAGGTGCCGCCGAAGGTTAGAGACTTTCGTCTCTGGAGTGCCTTGTGGCCTCCGAAACTTGCCCCCGAAAGGGTTCGGCCGCCGAAGATGCTTGAGTTTCGTCTCTGGAGAGGACATTCGGCCGCCGAACCTGCCGCCGAAAGTGTTCTGTCCAGCTTTTTTTTTGCATGCTTTGCATGGCTAGTTAAGTGAGTTTCAGGGGATTCTTGGGGAGTTTTATAGAGGTATTGATAAGTTAGTTTGGTCCCTCATTTGAGTCCATCTGTATAGGTACAGACCAGAGGAACCAGAGAGATCAGCAGTGAATACTGCTTCAGAGATTCAGAACCTGCAGAGTCAGTCAGTCCAGATAGCCAGAGGTGAGTGGAACTAAACTTAAGACTGATGATTTTTAATTGAACCACAAGCTGCTTTTAGCATATCTCATGCATCATGTTTATGCCATAGGTTGCTTGCATTAGTATTCACGAATATGTTGCATTGCATTGTTATTTGATGATGTGAGTAAATGCTGAATGATCCAATAGTCACAGACAGGAAGTCCAGGAGCCTTTGACTACGCCCTGGCACGTATAGCAAAGACCAGGAGCCTTTGACTACGCCCTGGCAGGTATATAGCAAAGTCCAGGAGCCTTTGACTACGCCCTGGCAATGGTAAGTTCACAGGTGTTATATACACATATACATATATGACAGGAAGACCAGGTGCTCGATTCTACGCCCTGGCACAGAGTTACTGGGACTATGTGGTGACAGGTTTACTCTTGATGTGGCTTGTCTGTGATATGACGCATTCCATGAGATCATATTTTACTGAGATGTTTTACTGTTCTACTCACTGGGCTATAGAGCTCATCCCACTCCCTTAACCCCAGTTTTGCAGGTTCAGTATTCAGTGTACAGTGTACAGGGAGGGACAGTCCAGCAGAGTACAGGAAAAGAGAAGAGATCTGTAATAGCCTAGAGTGGACATGTAATATTAAAGAGATGTAATAGTTGTTGCTTGACCTAGACCTAGTGATGTATATGTTTTGTACATGATCTGTATATGTATATATGTTTTCCTGTATGTGAAAACCAGGCTTAACAGGTATGAGTTAACCCATCTAGAGCAAGCTCTAGTCAGGGATACAGAGTACAGAGTACATGAGTACAGAGTACAAAGATAGTGCATGCACAGGTTAAGCCTCGGTTCAGAAAAGAGTTTTATTTTCACATAAAATGTTTGATCATGTATGAGGTTTACAGGTACACAGAGAGTATAGCAGGCTTGCTACGAGTTCTGGCGGCCTTAAGCCGACCTGAATCCTAGCGCCGGTGACGGTCCTTTTTGGGGTCGTTACAGTTGGAGTCAGCAAGAGTAAAGAGTACAGTTCTGCATGGTTTTATGTATGTAATAGAGTAGTGGACATGATGTAAATTGATGTATTAGTTTGTAATGTAATGTATAGAGATATACTGTCAGATAATGGATAGAATTATGCTTTACCCTAGTTTCTTTGTTCTAGTGTGGTGTATGATTAATCCCTTTGAGCATGGATCCTGTTTTGCGTTTCTTGATGAGAAATGTGTGAAACCAGGCTTAATGTATGGCTTTGATGAGACGCCAGTGTGTTGTGATGGGAAGAAAGGGTATCAAATCCCTTGACCCAAGAGCATAACAGTGAGGGAAGAAAGGGTTTCAATCCCTTGACCCACAGCAGTCAGTAGTCACCGGTATAGGCCCTGAGGGCCGTTTCAGATTGGTATATCTGAGTAACAGTAGTTAAGCCTGGTAGTTTTACAGGATTGTTGAGTATATTTGATCATGTATGGAATTTATCAGGTACACAAGGAGTATAGTCGGCTAGCTACGGGTCCCGGCGGCCTTAAGCCGATCTGGATCCTAGTGCCAGTGATGGTTCGGGCCGTTACAGAGGGGTACCGGTTTCCAGGCTGTTACAGAAATTTAAAGTACAGCTGAATAAATAGCCGATTACACTCTTTATATGCACCGAATAGATAATACCTTGATGACAGATGATTTATTTTCAGCTTAGCATATATTTATATTGTCTTTGGGACAACGTTTGATATACACATAGCCTTTGGGGCGTATGTCAGGTGGTCACCCTTTGGGGTAGTTCTACAAATATGTATGACCAGTATTTTATTAGCTCTTAGACTAATATTGTCATCATAGAGCCTAAGATGCCAGCATTGCTCTCAGGCTGTCATTATTTTATTTTATCACATCTGAAATGCCAACATTATCCATAGGGAGCATGTTATGAGTGTAAAAAGCCTAAAGTTTATGAGAGTCTTTATATGAGATGTTGTTCCTTGAGTTTTTGCTGATGCATGTGTGTTTAGAATGAGCTTTTAGGTCTCTTAGGTATGTTAGATGTTTTGGGTAGCTCTTGGACCTTTGCATGTGAGTTTGAAAGCTTTTAGGAGGCTGAATGCTAGGGCAGAATCGGGTTTTGCCTAAACTGAAGAACCCAGGTTCGGCGCTGAAGCAAGGTTTGGCTGCCGAACCTACTAGTAGAGGCAGCCTTTTGGCCGCCTAAACTACCTTCGAAAGTCTAGACTTTCGAATCTTAGACCGCCGAACTTGCCCCCGAAAGTCACTGACTTTCGAATCTAAGAGTTCTCCAAGAGGTACAACTTGAAGTTTCAACTTGAATCTTCAAAAATAAGGTAGAAATTGACAGATTTTCCAAGGAATTGAGGCAGAAAACAGCGAGAACAACAAGAACATGACATGAGCTTACCTCTGTTCGAAGATGGAGGAAAAATCTCTCAATGTTCGGGTTGGAGGCCTTTTATAGGTGGCTGGAGAAGCCAACTTGGGCAGACGAACCTTTAAGCCTCACCAAAACTCAAATTTTCACCTTAAGAAAACCCTATTTTACCCTTCTAAACATTCCGGCATCGAGATTTCAGATTCCGATGGAATCTCTCCATCGGAAAGTGGGAATTCCGACGCCGGAGTTTAGCCGGGTATTACAGTTATAACTCCTTATCTACCTAGTCGACCCTACTATGTGTTTATAAGGGCTGAGTACCTAATTAAGATTGATACTCGATTTTGTGAAATTATCATTGAATGTTAATATGTCTGCATCTATTACATGCACTAAGCTATGGTGATTTGCTTTAAATAGAAAATGTGCAATAAAGGCAAAAGAAGATGTTTCTATTGATATAAAGGTAAATCTTGTCATGCACAAGTAAACATATGGCACTCATACTTTACACCAAGAAGATTGATAAGTATGTTTTGTATCATGTTAACAACATTTGACTAGCTTGTAATTGTTTACTTAATTATTTATATACATGAATATGTTTACTCTATTTTGTTATTTATTTACAATCACCCATTGAGCATTAGCTCAGCGTGTTGATTTTTACCTCACGCAGATTGTAGATAAAGTAGGCATAACGGAGGTCATCAGAGGTCTACATCAGACATCAAGGACATTATCATAGCTGGTTGTTTTAATCTCTGAATCATAGTACAGTTATATTTTGGCATGTACATATTAAATAGTGTATGTTATGAAGGTTATGTAAGTCAAAATATTGTAAACATTTATGAATAAAGAGAAAGATTTAATCATTTGCATGTGATGAGATCCATGGAAAAAAATAAGGAGTGATGTTGTTATGAAATGTGTGCCAAAATAAATAATAGTAAGATGTCATATGATAGTTGATAATTATTTATGTGTTTTTCATATGTACTATAGGTTAAAATGCCTGATGAAACAGAGGAAACTCTGTCAAAATTTTAGTTTAAAGTCTCACATTTACTTTAATCACTTTATGAAATTTACTTGAACTACCTAATAGCTTGGTAATTATAGATAAAGGAAATTGTTTAGTCTTGATATATCTCAAAAGGTATAGTTTGAGACACTCCTTGCTCTGTCTACACTTTAATAGGGTAAGGGGTGTTACAGTATATGCGATCTGATATATCATATGCTTTATTTGTGACAAGCAGGTTCTGATATGATAATGGAGAGGAATATTAGGTTGCAGTAAATAATATCCTTAAGTACTTGATAAGAACTAAAGATATATTCTTGGTATATTTGAGAAAAATAATTTACAAATAAGTGAGTATAACAATGCCAACTTGCAATTTGATAAAGATGACTATAAATCTCAATCAGGTTAAATGTTCATCTTTGGAGGAGATACAGTTAGTTGAAAGAGTTTTAAAAAAGAGACGATTGCAGACTCCACCACTAAAGCCGAGTATATTGCAACTTCTAGTGCAGCTAAGGAAGCAGTTTTAATCAATAACTTCATTACAGAATTAAGAGTCATATCTAGCATTGTTGATCTAATACCTCCATATTGTGATAAAAATGGATCCATTGCACAAGGAAAGGAACCACAGTCTCATTAGTGATCCAAACGTATACTCAAGCGATACCATCTTATAAGAGAGATCATTGGGAGACAAGATGTAAAGATTGAAAGAGTTTCATCAGAACATAATGTTACCGATTCTCACACTAAGGCACTTCCCCAAAATAAGTCTAGTTACTATATAAAGCCTTAGGCATAAAGTAGAAAGGTAATTGGATCGAGTGAAAATGGAAGATTTGTTAGTAGCATGCCCTAGAGCTTGATTGAAACAAGGACAAATATTTATTATTAATGAAATTCTTTATTTATTAGTTCTTATGATTAATTTCATATATTTGATTAAATATCTTGAACTAATAACAAAATCACTGGTATTTGAAAACACAATGTATAGAAAACCATGAAGAGTTTATGATGTGAGATTCCTATTATATGTAAATGTTTTAATACCTATATTATCTTTAGCCATAGTATTAATAAGATGAGACATCATTAATATGGATAGGCTAGCGTATATTATACTTTTTGAGATGGTCAAACAATTGTTTTCACAAACTAAAATTATGAGATACTTAGAGTTAATATATGGATGCTTGTTTAAGAAACAAGTACATCGGAGATCCGAACTTGATATAAATAAACATATCATATTATGTTAGTTATGCAAATATACTTAGATTTGAGATCATCAAGGATATCTTAAGTATATAGGTACTATATTTTGACTCAAAGACTAATACTTTATCGTGAAAGTATTGAAAGCTGAGAGATTGACTATAGTATATAATACTTGAAGGTAATTAGATAATTAATAAAGAATTCACATACCCAAAATAATAGTAAGGTATAGTTGTATCATTCTTGAAACAAATCTTTGGCCAGAATGAGGTTACTTAATGAATAAGATTCATGAGAACATAATTAGAATGAAGATTTTAATTCTTTTAAGAAATATATGATATGAAAATTGCATTTAATAGAGATTGATGTAATATAGTGAAAGGAGTTTATTGCATGATAACAGGATATGGAAAGGTTATAGTCAAACCAGTTTTGACCTTCTGCATTTTAGTAATTATGATGCATGACTAGATGTCTATCATAATTGATATAGCTGAAAATAAAATAATGATGTGGCCAGAATAGAGTTGTCTTGTGATTGGCTAAACCTGCAAGAAAGAGAATGTCAAGTGGTGGATGCCCATAGCAGCCATTCAGATGCTCAAATCAGTATACTAAACAAATAAAGAGAATACAATGAATTGCTTAGAACTTGAGTAGTGTTCAAGAATAGCGTACCTTTGCCTCTGTGATCATCCTTCTCACACTGTAAGAAGGTGGGTATAAATAAAGTATTTCCTGATAATCGACAATGATGTGGCCGGCTCATTGGTAAAGGATCTTCATCGGCTAATTGGTTTGAAATCCCATGATCGAAGGTGCCAAGGGGATTGTCACATTCCAAAACCTACGGATAGAAATAGAGAAACTATTGATTTAAATTGTACCATTCTAAAGTTAGAGTAGTTAGCTTCAGGGGAGGTGCTAGCTTAACCTCGAGCTAATTAGGGGAGATGCTAGCTTATCCATAGCCATTTGACACACAATTCGCCTATAAATAGAGCACTAAAAGTTGTGTTTAGAGGTCCAACTTGCATTTTATATAGAGTTATACATGCAAAGACGGAGTTAAAAATAAGAATGACCAGTAATAGTATTTTAATATCTTTAAGCTGTAATAACTGAATCATAGAAAACTCAAATGAGAAAAAAAAAACATATCTTAAAATAAAGCATCTAATGTGATAAGCAAGTCAGGATCAAGTTACTTTTGGGAGGTGCTTAAGAGTTTCCTGACATGTTAGCTTGAGGTGCTTGTTAAAATCAACGTACTTACCTAAATGAAATGAACTTCTAAATGTTAAAAGTGTAAGTTTAGTAAGTCAATCTATGAATATTGAAAGTTTAAAAACTAAATTAAAACATGTGGAAAATTTTAGTAGGTTAAAGTGTGAATATGGAAAGTTTAAAAGTAAATTTCAAGTTTTTTCCTCCATCTTTTTCTACTTTTTCACCTAAACCTACCATGTGTCACCTAGCCATACATGAAGACATGACTAAGCATGAAAGAAAGAGTTATCTTCCATTTCTCCATGCTTGTCGTACCTACACCAAAAAGAAAAGGAAAATCATTTTGCTTTCTTATCTTCCATATCTACCATATTTCTCCATAAAGAAAAATCTTCATCCATGCAAAATCATTTCTTAAGTGAAATAACCAGCAAAGAAACCATAGAGAAGGAAGGAAGAATGGGAGAAGTTTAGGTACTTAAGTGGTAAATGATAGAAATTGAAAATTAGGTTAGGCAAACATATTCTTTAATGTTTTCAATCAATTATATGTTGTCAAATACATTTAAAACTCATATTTTTCTTATTCTTTGTAAAGAAAAAAATTCAAAAGGAGGAAGGTACATCAAAGGGGAAAGACAAGGAAAAAGAGTAACTAAGGTGTACCTAAATCTTTTGAAAAGAATTGTGCAAAAGATTTGGTGTTTGTATGAAGTTTTGTTTTTTCTTTGACTTTCTCATGAATATATAAAATTAGGGATTGGTTTTAATTGCTAGAAATGTTCTTTTGATTGTACGGATTTGTAATATGAATTTTGAAATGATGATTGGAAGGCTTAAAGCAAATAGATACAACATGGGAGCTAAAAAAACACAAAATAAGCAGAATAGGTTCCAACAGGACAGCTTGTATTGGAAGTCTCATAACTTATTGTATAATCATTAAAATTAAGCCTAACATGTACCAAATGAAAGCTAAGACAAAAACTAAAACTTTCTTGAAGTGATCAAATTCTGAATTTGTAGCTAATTATACGCAAATTGCTATTGAACCTAAATTGGTCATAGAGAATCGTGCATCCGGAACAGTCTGTATCACTTAGACCATAACCAATTATTTACTCATTGAAATGAATTAAGACTATTGCTAAATGAATCCTGAGAAGTATACCTAAAACTTTGTACAAGAAAGTTAAGCTTGAATCTGTTTGCATATGATATGTTTTGTTAGATTAAAAACAAATACCAAAACTGTACTAGTTAGAACTTGATTGGGCAGCTTGCAAAAAAAAAATTCATAACTTAAGTTAGAAAGGTTAGAATTAGATGTAATATATCTTGTTGGAAAGCTAAGACATAAATACACAAAGTTTATGAGAAATGTGAGTCTAATTATATCCATAAGACACTTAAAAATATAACACAATCTCAGGCAAAAACAAACCTAAATCTAAATGTTGACCAAAAAGGGATTGACTTACTAGCTTTGCGGCCAAATTACGCACGTGCTAGCTTGACATGCCTGCTTTATGCACGTGCTAGCTTAATAGACTAAAACTTTACACACATATTCTTGATGAAATAGTAATATGTTCTTGACGGAATATTATGTTCAAGAGTGAATATGGTCTATTACACACATATATATGCTCTTAAGGACTCTTTTTATCGACGTGCTTGCTTATGAATAAATAGTTTGACATATTTGCTTGTTTCAACATATTAAGCATCTAAATGAATAATTTTAGTACCAAAAAATAATTAACAAGTAAGTATGCATTCTTGGCCCTAGTAAACCTCAGTGGGAGTCATAGGTAAAATAAGGGTATGGCATGCCATATACAGTTTAGCAGTACTGCGCCCTAATGGGCTACATGATATGATATTTTTGACACACTATGTGTCATATAGTTTCTCGGTTTTTGAGCCATACAGACACAGTATTCGGCCCCCAGGCCATACAGTTTGGCACTTTGTGCTATACAGATATAGTTTTTCCTTATCTAGCTAGTTGATCCTGCGAAGAGTTTATAGGGGTTAAGATTTAATTATATAACTTGTTAATACCCTACAAGCATGCACACAAGATAGTTACCAAAATATGAATGACCTTACAGTTATAAAATTGCATAATTTAATTTGTCCACTTTTTACCCACTAACACATAAAATTTTCACTCGTTTTATAAAATGATTTCATTGTAACTGTCATGAGTATTTCTATTTATACTTGAATGAATATATATTGTTATTCACCCACTGGGCATAAGCTCAGTGCATTGGACTTTTCCATGCGCAGGTAATAGATAAAGAAAGCAACAATCAAGAGGACTGGTTCTGCATCAGCATGGAGACATCATCATAACCAGTTATTCACAACCTTTGTACAAGAGGTTGTTTATGTTTGGCATGTACATTAGTAGTCTACCAAGAGTCTGTAAATGAGTATTGAAAATAGTATGAATATAGACAAATGTGTTTACTACTTTAAGTTATTATATTCTATTTATGGATTTAATAATGTAAAATGAGCAAATATTGAGATTTTATGACTATTTTCCATAGGAATGATTATTGATAAGTAAGGGAAACTCTTGCAGTTTCTCCCTTTAAAATTATTTTGTGATTTAGCATGCATTTAAACAAAGTAAATAATAATTTATAATGTAAAAGTTAACTTAAGTTCACATATATGATTACATATAGTATAGTATGTGGCATCCTTTACTGAGCTATTTTATAAACGGGTAAGGGGTGTTACAGGGATGTGCTAGATTATAATTGTTAATGGTATCTTCCTTAAGAAGCCTCACCTAAAAGTTACAAGGGCGTGCCTTGTCCAGCCTGAGGCTAACCTATCCTGAAGTGCCCGGGTCTCCTTTTCTCTTTAGATCCGGGCACCATGGTCGTCCAAGCCTTCCTTTCTACGGGTGGGACTGCATATTAGTTTATCATATCCTTACCACGTGGCCCAATCTTATAATGATAGCTCACTGCCTACTTTAGGTAAGTTTTATGTAGCATCAGAGGTCCCCTCGCTGGTCCTTGATTCATTAGATTTCAAGGTGATAATTGTCTTCATGATCTAGGTCATGTGGCTTGTTTTTCCGGGCTAAGCGCATGATGTCCTTACTTTCTTACTGTTTTCCCTGACAACCTATCAGGTTTAAGATATTGTCTTCACAAAAATTTATTTGAGTGATATAATAATGCCTTGACAAGTTTTTGGAAATTTTTCAGCCCTTGCAAGCTCTAGGGCCTTTTGCAACCTTATCGTGCTTTAGGAAATTTTCCAGCCTTGGCGTGCTTTCAAGCTTTCTCTAGCCCTGATGAGCTTTCTGACATTAAATGTCTTTGCGAGATTCTAGGCATTTTTCTAGCCCTTACAAGCTTCTTGGCCTTTTCTAGCCTTTACGGGCTTCTAAGCATTTTCTAGCCCTGGCGTGCTTCGAGGCTTTCTCTAGCACTTACTAGCTTTTGGGCATCAAATGCCTTTGCAAGCTTTTAGGCATTTTTCTAGCCCTTATGAGCTGTTTAGCCTTTTCTAGTCTTGTCGAGCTTTCGGGCATTTTTCAGCCCTAGCGTGCTTCTAGGCTTTCTCTAGCCCTGACGAGCTTTCTGGCATCCAATGCATTATTGAGCTTCTAGGCATTTTTCTAGCCCTTACGAGCCCCTTGGTCTTTTTTAGCCTTGTCAAGCTTTCAAGCATTTTTCAGCACTAGCGTGTTTCCATGCTTTCTCTAGCCATGACGAGATTTTGGGCATCAAATGCCTTTGAGAGCTTTCGGGCATTTTTCTAGCCCTTACAAGCTCATTGGCCTTTTCTAACCATTGGAGGCATTTTTGTATCCCTAATCCTAACCTTGACATGCCTCCGGGCTTTTTGGCATCAAATGCCTTAGAAATTTCTCTTGAAGTGGAACTAATGGTAGGTCGTCCTGGTATATATCTGCCTTGCAGCCTAGCATCAATCGCCTTAGAAAGTTTTTATGAGAGGGGCTAACGCCCGGTCTCTTGGCCTGGCATATACTCGCCTTGAGACCTGGCATGAAATACCTTAGAAACTTCTCATGACGCAGGACTAATACTCGGTAGCTCGACCTGGTGTATACTTGCCTTACGGCCTAACATTAAATGGCTTAGAAACTTCTCAGGACCAACACCCAGTCTTCTGGCCTGGCATATACCTACCTTGCAGCCTGGCATGAAATGCCTTACAAACTTCTCATAAAGTGGGACTAACACCCAGTAGGTTGGTCTGGCGTATATCCACCTTGAGGCTTGACATTAAATGCCTTAGAAATTTCTCAGGACTAACACCCGATCTTTTAGCCTACTGTATACTCCCCTTGCAGCCTGGCATCAATTGCCTTAGAAATTTTGTATTGCTAACACCCGGTCTCTTGGCCTAGCGTATACCTACCTTGAGGCATGGCATGAAATGCCTTAGAAACTTCTCATGAAGCGGGACTAACACCTAGTAGGTCGGCCTGGTGTGTACTCGTCTTGCGGCCTTGCATTAAATGCCTTAAAAACTTATCGGGACTAACACTCGATCTTCTAGAATGTCGTATACTCGCTTTGCAACCTGGCATCGAATGCCTTATAAGCTTCTCGGGACTAACATTCGATCTTCTGGCCTAGCATATCCCCACCTTGTAACCTGGCATCGAATGCCTTATTGTGAGGGAACCATGCCTAAATGGCCTTGCGGCCTTTTATGAATTTATTTCTGCAGACCAACGCTCGAATTATGTGCGAGACCTATGCCTGAAGTATATGCAGGACCCATACCTGAATGGCCTTGCGATCTTTTATGAATTTGTTTCTGCGGACCAATGCCCGAATTATGTACGGGACCTATGCTTGGAGTATATGTGGAGCCCATGTCCGAATGGCCTTACAACCTTTTAAGAATTTGCTTCTGCGGAACAACGCCTGGATTATTTATGGGACCTATGCCCAGAGTATATGCGGGACCTATGAACGAATGGCCTTGTGACCTTTTAAGAATTTGTTTACGTGGACTAACGCCGGGATTACATGCGGGACCCGCACCTAGATGGCCTGGCATGAGATGCCTTGTTATGCGAGACCCATGCTCGGATGGCCATGTGGCCGTTTTATAAATTTATTTCTTCGGATCAATGCCCGGATTTTGGCCTGACGAATGCCTTGTGGCCTTTGTTCTTGTCTCTGTGCTTTTATCCATCCAACGATTCTGATTTTCCTATCAAAAAGGGAGCTTGATTATGAGTTTCCTATCCATCTAACGATACTTATTTTCTTAATTATATAACATTAGCATAAATCATAAATATTTTTCTAAGGATAAAATAAAAGACTCGGTCGTCTGACTTGACCATTTTCAAGACTTAGAGTTTGACTCAAGAGCTGGACATTTGTGACATTTTTGCCCCTATTAACGCTCGGTGCTCCTGCAAATACATGAGTAACCCGCCACGGGTTCACTGTCAGGGGTGGTTTTGGAAATTGTTACCTCGCGCTTAGGTCTCCTATCTCTTCTACTCTTATTTATGAACTTTCGAAGTGTGTCATTCCTTATTAACCTCTCAATCTCATCTTTTAGGTGTCGACACTCCTCCATTTTATGTTCATGGTCTTTATGCAAATGGCAGTACCTTGTCTTGTCTAGTTTTCTGGCTTTCTTAGGGTTAAGTTTGAGAGACCACCTGACCTTCTTGTCATTTGATGGTGTTGAAACCACCAAAAATAACCTATTAAATATCAACAAATATAAATTGCGTATAGTGATAATAGGATCAAATCCATAGGAAATTGACACTAAGAATTTCCAAACAATGACTAGAAAAAATAAACAATGAAAATAAAATAAGGGGGGTTTTGATGATGAGTAAGGATTAAAGCAATTAAAGAAAGTGATAATTAAAAGAGAAATAAATCAATGTAAACAAATTCTAGTTAAAGTGTAGGATCCATTTTAGTTTGGGAATTGATCATCGATACAAATATACTTTTGTTCATTTCAATAATTTAGTTATAGTTATAGAAAATGCTCCACATAACCAATCTCTCCTTAGGTTTTAAATTAATTAAGAAACTTTTACTAATTAACTCCTAGCCAGCAAATCGCCTAAAGAACATCTTTGAGATTTTAATTTATTAATTGCTTTAATTATTAGAGAGACCTGATTCTAACTGACCAGCTGCATGGTAAGTTTGAGTTAGATTATGTAACTTCTTAGTTGCTACACTAATTGTTACTTGTGTTTGAATAACCTATGCAATTACGGACTTTAAGCATTAAAACTAATAATATATTACTTTAAAATTAAGAAAAATAAGCCTTAAATAACAAAGCAATAATAATATGAAGATCAGAATTTGCATAAATATTGAAGAATAAAAGATGAACAATTGAGTTTAGATCTCCCAATTCATATAGAAACTAAAATTTCACCCTAACTTCAACTAGAAATAGTATTTAGCCACTCATAGCTTTCAAAGAAAATACAAAAGAGAAAAGAAGAGAAGAAGTAGATTCGGTGCTGAAGAAGAGATGCGATGCGACTGTTCCCAAAGATGGGCTTATATAGATACTTAAACCTAGTAGAGTCCTTTTGAAATAGGAATTCTTCTTTGCTTTGAATTAGGAAATCCTTCTTTGCTTTGAATTAGGAATCTTTTCTTTAATATATTTCTTCCAAGGATAGAACTCCTTGATTTGAGGAGGATTTGGTGCCATACTGAAGGAGGAGAAATCATGTGGGTCCCACAACTTTTAATGAAAAGACTTGGTCTTCTTATTTTGAAATCTAGAATTTTTGCCGTTACTATCAAGTTCTGTGCAATTTGTCAATTTACCCAGTTTGTTTGGACAAATTGTTTGGGCAAATCCACTATCTGAAAATGTTATGCAGGTTTGGACAGTTCCGGGTTTCTGTGTAGTCCTTAGCTTTTGTGTAGTACAATGGAAGGTTTGCCCAAATTGACTGGTCAAGTCAGTTTCTATACTTTTAAACTACTTTTCATCAAATCTTCTTCTCTTTATATTTTTATGCAAAATATGACCAAAACTAGAAAATTAGCTAGAAAAATACTTAATTAAATACTAAGAATAATATGAAAAATGTGTCGAAATTACATTCGATTAAATACTCCCACACTTAAACTATGCTTGTTCTCAAGCATTCAAATAATTTAGATCATCAACTCCACTCTTTCATCTAGACTTTTGGATTGAAACACAACAATATACTAGCATACATATAACTAATAATCTCAAGAGTCACATTGCAAACAATAATTCCAATAAAATCTTTGACATAAATAGGAGAGTTCAAGCTATTCACACTCAATCACACAAATAGTCAAGTAACATTCATGGAGTAGTCACTAGACTTTACTTTAGCCAATTCCATTGATGTTCAAATCTAGTTCTTAAGTTTAAAAACAAAGTATCCAAGGCTTTTTTTTATTTATTATTTATGAGCACTTATTCATCTCTTGCTTGGAATGTCACCACTCTTTTGACGTGAAAGTACATATTTGTGATACCCACCTCCGGTTACTCAATTGGTCACAATTTCAAGTGGCTACTAGCACTACTCGTGGTTACTTAACCAGCAAAATAGATTTATTTTATACTTTTTTTTTCTTTGGTACCTTGAACACCTTATTTCTTTGACAAAAGTTCTATAAAAATTAAAAATTCATGGTTTTAACAAGTCCTAGTTATACTCCATTAATGCTTTAATCATGTAAGCACATACATCTTATTCAAACTCAACTATTTATACTCCAAGACATTTATTAAAGACTATTGCAAGCAATATAAAAACCGAAACAATCACCAACATAAATACTAACATACAGTTTATTATTTAATCCAAATTTCAAAGAGTTCAAAAGTGAGTGGAATAATCAAATTGCAATACTAAACTAAAATTCCTATCAAAATGCATAATAAAAAGAAAAGAAGAAATGCATGAAAATTGAAAAAAATACAGAATAAAATAAAAAAATAAAAAAATACAAAAAATATATAGTTTGTCTTCCCCACACTTGACCAATACATTACCTTCAATGTGTGCAAAAGCAAAAAGTGTACAAAGAGGGTTAGAATAATACTCCTCTGGTTAAGTTGATGTGGGCAAGGCATAAGGTAAGACTTAAGTAATTGGTGGAGGGAAAAGGATCCCATCATAATTAAGTAAGAAGTGTAGCACACATTTTGTCTTGGTTATAATCCATCCTATTTCTTCCATATACTCATGAAGTAACATGATTAGTTTCTTCTCTTTTAAGTGAAGTGTGCCTCCAGCCTCTATGTTTGAATTTTTGAAGTGATTGGGCAACACTTTGAAGTCCAATTCATGTTTCTTCATAACAGGTGGCTGCAGTCTGGTACTGAATTTGGGCAAATCAGTTTTGGATAAATCAGTTCTGTGCAGTGGCAGAATTATGTCTAGACCATGAACAGTCTCTTGTAACTTTTTATCAGCCACGATTTGCTGATTTAAATGGCTTTAAATCGTCATGTCCACACCCTTAAATTGAGCACTATTCAATTTATCATCAACACTTAATTCAAATGTATTTTGGCTCAAAGTATCAGGAACATATATACCATCAACATTAGTTACATCACTAGGAAATTTCAAAGAATCAAAAATATTAAATTTAATCACTTCCCCATCAAATTCCATAGTGAGAGTACCATCATGCATATCTATTTTAATTTTAGTCGTGCTAAGAAAAGGTCTACCCAACAAAATATTAGATGTAATATTAACTTTATTCTCTTTCATATCAATGATATAAAAATCTGCAAGAAAAACTAATCCATCAACTTGAACTAGGACATCTTTCAAAACACCCTCGGGATACACAATAGATATATCATCAAGTTGGATGACGACACCTATTTTCTTTAAGGGACGAGCATTCAATGAATTATAAATAGATAAAAGTATGACATTAACTGAGACTCCAAGATCACACATAGCCTTTTTAAATCCAAGATTACTAATGGTGCAAGAAATAGCAAACATACCTCTATCATTTCATTTAGGAGGCAATTTCCTTTGAATAACGGCAAAAATATTTTTCCCCATATTTACCCTTTCATTCTCGGGTAGCTTTTTCTTTTTGGTACAAAACTCTTTCAAAAATTTCGCATATTTAGGTATTTGCTTAATAACATCAAGTAAATGAATGTTTACCTCAACCTTACGAAAAGTTTCAAGAATTTCATTTTCTTCTTTTTCCTTTTGTTATTGTCTAACCTTTTTGGAAATGGAGGTGGAACTTTGAATTGGTTTAGTGGTCTTTCTGCCTTCTGCTATCTTGGTGTAGTCTCTAAAGCTAGCTTCTCAGTAGTTTACCCAGAGATTTAGGCAAATTGTAGCTCAAGGACGTCGTTCTGTAACTCTTTCTCAACGGTTTGCCTAGAGGTTTAGGCAAATCTCTACTCAAGTCCGTCATTCTGCAATACTTTTTCGCTGGTTTTCCTAAAGGTTTGGGCAAATTACTGCTTAAATCCATCATTCTGTAGTATTTTTTCGCTGGTTTGCCCAGAGGTTTGAGCAAATCACTGCTCAAATCCGTCATTCTATAGTACTTTTCTGCTAGTTTGCACAGAGGTTTAGGTAAATCACTGCTCAAATTCATCATTTTGCAGTACTTTCTCGCTTCTCAAGGTAATAGCACTCACATTCTATTTTGAGTTAACCACTATTTGTGAAGGCAATTTCCCTTGTGACTCCAGCCTACTCACTGATGTGGCTACTTCACTTATCTGTTATTCTAAATTTTGCACACAATCAGTAAGAGAATTAACAATATCTTCAAGAGGCATAGCTTGCTTTTGATGGGCTATTTGGGCAGAATTCTTTTGCTGATAATTTTGAAATTGATTTGCCCTTACATAGCTAAAGTTTGGGTGCTCCATCCACCCTGCGTTGTAGGAGTTAAAGTATGGGTTATATTTCTGTTGTCCATTAATTCCTCCAATGGCATTGACTTGCTATTTTTGATGAACTTGTTGAGCCTGACCTACAACCAAACTTCAGACAGCAGAGGTTAAATCAGCAATCTGTGAGGCTAAGGAAGATGTACTTACCTTGTTAACTCTTCCAGGTAGTTCCTTTTGATCTCCATATTACTTTGAGGCTACTGCCATGGTGGAGAACAGGTCTCTTATGGCCTAAGATGTCTTGTCTTCAATCGATCCCCCACACGCTGCATCAATCAATCTTCTTTCTGAAGGTAACAAACCTCCATAGAAGTATTCAATGAGGGACTTGTCAGAGATGTCATGTTGAGGGCAGCTTGTGCATAATCGTTTGAATCTCTCCCAATATTCATATAGTTCTTCAGAGTCCCTTTGCTTGATACTCTCCTGATGCCAATAGCTTTTTAAGGTTGGAAAGTATTTACTCAAGAAGGCCCTCACCATTCCAGCTCATGTGGTAATAGATCTGGGTGGCAAGTAGAATAACCAGTCTTTGGCAAAATCATCAAGGGAGAAGGGAAAGGCTCTTAACATGTTCTTCAAAAATACTTGAGGCCTTATTGTTGAGCACACAATGTGAAATTCTTTGAGGTGTTCGTATGGATCTTCATTTTTCAGACCTCTGAATTTTAAAAGAATGTGAATTAATCCAGTTTTAAGCTCAAAAAGGGTTGTCAAAGGTGGATAAGTAATGCACCATGGTGCTTGATCACCTACGGGGTTGCTAATTCACGAAGAGTCCTTTCTTATGTCATTGAAGCTCTTTCTTTGATGATTTCAGTCTTTAATTTAACAAGGACAGTAGTTGGTTCAAGAGCAGTAGTTGCTGCATTTTCTGCCTTTTCAGGTGCTACTGTAACTCCCTCTATAGCAGCTGGTTCAGCTGCTATTTCAAGGGCTGGTTCTGAAATTTTTTTCAATAAAATTTGCTGGTTCTTGGGCTGATTCTTTGTGGTTACAGAAGTGGATGCTGATAAGACTTGTTTCCTCAATTTGGCTTGTTTTCATAAGCTTATGGCAGTTCTTTCAATCTCACAATCGCAAGGTAAATCTTCTTCACGATCAAACCTAGTTATAAAAAGAAATAAATTAGTTTAAATCAATTCCTCGGAAACGGCGCTAAATTTTAATGGATGTTGAATCCACCAAAAATAATCTATTAAATATCAACAAATATGAATTGCATATAGTGAAAATAGGATCGAATTCACAGGGTATTGACACTAAGAATTTCCAAACAATGAATAGGAAAAATAAACAATAAAATAAAATAAGGGTGGTTTTGATGATGAGTAAAGATTAAAGCAATTAAAGAAAGCGATAATTAAAAGAGAAATAAATCAATGTAAACAAGTTCTAGTTGAAGTGTATGATCCATTTCAGTTTGGAAATTGATCGTCGATATAAATATTCTTTTATTTGTTTTAATAAATTAGTTATAGTTATGGAAAACACTCCATATAACCAATCTCTCCTTAGATTTTAAATTAATTAGAAAATATTTGCTAATTAACTCCTAGCCAGAAAATCGCTCAAATAACGTCTTTGAAATTTTAATTTATCAATTGTTTTAAGTATTAGATTATGCAACATCTTAGTTGTTATACTAATTGTTACTTGTGTTTGAATAAACTAAGCAATTATGGACTTCAAGTATTGAAACTAACAATATATTACTTTAAAATCAAGAACAACGAGCCCTAAATAACAAAGCAATAATAATATGAAGAATAGAATTTGCATAAATATTGAAGAATAAAATATGAACAATTGAGTTTAGATATTCTAATTCATATAAAAACTGAAATTTCACCCTAACTTCAACTAGAAATAAAGTATTTAGTCGCTCATGGGTTTCAAAGAAAATACAAAAGAGAAAAGAAGAGAAGAAGCAAATTTCGTGCTAGAGAAGAGATGCGATGTGGCTGTTCTCAAAGATGGGCTTATATAGGTGCTTAAACCTAGTAGAGTCCTTTTGGGAATAGGAATTCTTTTTTACTTTGAATTAGGAGTCCTTTCTTTAATATGTTTCTTCCAAGGATAGAACTCCTTGATTTGAGGAGGATTTGGTGCCCTATTGAATGAGGAGAAATTGTGTGGGTCCCATAGCTTTTAAGGAGAAGACTTGATCTTCTTATTTTCAAATCTGAAATTTTTTTTTGCTACTATCAAGTTCTGTGCAATATGTCGATTTTTCCAATTGCTTTGGGCAAATCGCTTGGGCAAATCCACTGTCTGAAAATGTTATGCAGATCTGGACAGTTCTGAATTTCTATGCAATCCTTGGCTTGTATAAAGTACAATGGAAGGTTTTCCCAAATCGACTGGTCAAGTCAGTTTCCATACTTTTAAACCATTTTTCTTTACATCTTCTTCTCTTTATGCTTTTCTTCAAAACATTACCAAAATTATAAAATTAGCTAGAAAAATACTTAATTAAGTGCTAAGAATAGTATGAAAAATGTGTTGAAAATATGTTCGATCATCATTTTTCCTAATACACATTAGAATATATGTTCGCAAGTCATTCAATGGGGTGTAATTCTTATACTTACTTTGGTCATCCCTCCTTCGAGAGTCTGGATAACTTTGTGTTCACTCTTATATCCTTACTTCTTCGACTTTTGGTCTTGTTTTTTGCTCATTCTTTTGTCCTCTTCCTGTCCTCCCTAGTACCTTGGAGCAACCCGTACCAGCTTCCAGCCGATATCCTTCAGAGCATCGTATGATGACTCCTCTTCTTTGAATTTGTCCTTCCCTTTGGATTGAGTCTGGAGCGCCTCTATCTGAATCATTAAGATCTCTTCGGAAACTTCCCCTCTCTTTGGGAGCCATGAGTGACGCTTTTTCTTGAACTTTGTATTGCTCAAAAATAACTTGCAATCTTCTGACGTACTAGAGTATTTGCTCAATACTCAGATTATTAAAATCTGCCTCGTTGACCGTAGAGTGTGTATTTGTCCACTGCCGGGAGTAGAAGAAATGAAAACATCCTCATCTGTAGCAATCCTATAAGCAGCTTGTGAATTGTAGGCCATTTCTAAAGATAAATTAGGAATTTCTTTTTAAAAGAAAAGGGATAAGAGACCATTTTTAATCCAAATGAACAGAGAGAATTTAATAGATTTTTCGGCAACGAAACCAAATGATATAGCTAAAAATAAAATGATGACGTGGCCGAAATGGAGCTATGTTGTGTTAGCTAAACCTGCAAGAAAGAGAATGTGAGATGGTGTGTACCTACGGCAGCCACTCAGATGCTCAAGTCAGTATACTGAAGAATAAAGAGGATACAATGAATTGCTTAGAACTTGAGTAGTATTCAAGAATAGTGTATATTTGTCTCTGTGATCGTCGTCCTTTTATACTTTAAGAAGGTGGGTATAAATATAGTATTTTCTAATGATCTGGCGATGATGTGACCATCTCGTTGGTAAAATATTTTCACCAGCTAATTGGTCTGGAATCCCGTAATCGAAGACGTGAAGAAGATTTGCTATATTGTAGTTGTTAACGGTAACTTTCTTATGGAGTCTCGCCCGGAAGTTACGAGGGCAAGTCTTATCTGACCTGAGGCCGACCTATCCTGAAGCGCTCAGATCTTCTTTTCTCTTTGGATCTGGGTACCATGGTCATCCAAGTCTTCCCTTCTACGGATGGAACTGTGTATTGGTTTATCATATTGTTGCCACATGATCCAGTCTTATGGTGACAGCTTACTGTCTACTTTGAGCAAGTCTCATATAACATCAATAATAAGAACATAATATAAATAAAATAAAATAAATTAGTTATAATTTAAAGAATTTAAATTATAAAATTAATTACTAATTAATATTATATGCAATCAATATATTTTAGAAACACAATGGATTACACACATTACATACATAGAAATGAGAATAAGGTAAAATAAAAATTTAAATATTGATATGAGATGTTAATGGGCCTAAATTTTAATATTTACATGAGATGTCAGAGGGCTTAATTAAGAGAAAAATTAAATAATTTGGTCCATTACACCAAGAATTAATTAAAAGGAGTTAAGTGTTGAGTTTTTAAATTAATACAAATATAATGGATTCAATTAATTAATTAAAAGACTAATATGAATAAAGAGTTTTATTAGGGTTAAACTAGGACAAAAATAAGTCTAAGAATGTTATAAATAACCCTCCTTTTGGCCGAATAAGTGATCATCCAAAAACTTAAGAGAAATCTCCTCTCTTCTTCCTATCTTGATTGAATCCTTTACTAGTCTTAAGAGAGATTTTTTACCATTATTATATCTCTTTGAGGATTTTTTTTTGCTTTACATTCTAGTGTGTATTATTACTAGAGTTGATCAGTTTGAATTATTGTGATTTGTGACAACCCAATATTAAAAAAAAAATTAAAAAAATTAAAAAATAACAATATCAAAGATAAAAAGTTTACCGCTTTAATTAAGAACTCAAATTTTAATAGTTTCTTGTTATGATCGGAGCTTTCAAGATTTTATTTTCTGTTGCTATGTGTTTTTTTATGATTTTAGTACTCTTTTTTTTCTATCATCTGTTTTCTATTATTTTCATTTTTTTTCACGCATTTCAAAAATTCTCTTATCATTTTTTTTAATTTCTCTCATTTTATTTGTTTTTCTAATTGGTTTTTTTAACTACCATTTTTCAATTAATTATATTATATTCCTAATAATTATTGAAGATAAAGAAAAACTATTTACAATTAATAGAAAAATAATGTTATATAAAAATAAAACAATCTAAAAAAGTTAATTATCGAAAATATTTTTTTAATTTTTAAGATTACCAACTGTTGGTAAAATTACAAAAGAAAAATAATTTTTTTATTTAATAATAAATTTTAAAATTTGTTGATAATTTATTGGTAATTAGCAATAAATTTAAAATGTATTGGTAAAAAATTACGTAGGAAATTTATAGCAGTGATCAAACAGTAAAATTTAAAGAAAAATTCACAAAAAAAGTGTTTTTCTGTTTTTTTTCCAAATTATCATGTTAACAAAATGATTTTATTTCTTTGAAATTCTCCTAAGTGGATTCACTCAATCTTTACAGCAAAGTTTTGATATCAAAATATCTTAAGATATGAGCAATAAGATAATAACAAATCTAAAATATTAATAATATAATTAATATGTATTTAATTATATAATTTTAATTAAATATTTAATAAATTAATTTTAATTAATATAGAGAAGTACGTACGTAGTCAGCTTAAAAAATATTGTACATTTTACACTTATTGTGAATCTCACGTGTATCTAGCACGATTCTTCTTGTATTTTAGCGGAATCCGGCAGCAAACGATGCAGTAGGTTAGTTTGCATCGAGATAGCGACAATCTAAAGGGCGGAAACGGCCAACGGATGATGGAATTGGACGGTACAGATGATGCGTTGATAACCATAAGATGGACATGGACCGACAAGAGAACTGATATGTTTCCACCGAACGGGAACATGGTACGTGCACTGCTTCACGTTTGGACACCAGAGGTGGAAACCAATGAGCTCATCATTCAGTGTGGGACCAATAATAAAGCTGTGACAATGTGGGTCCCCACAGTCAACTTTTGGAAACGAAGACTTTCCTTAATCTCCTCCGCTCCTTTTCAGTTTTTCACTCCCCGGTACCTTGGGCGTGGGGACCGGCTTCTTGCACTTTGCAGTGATCTTTTGACTCGTTGGAGTTTGAATAAATTAAAAATTAAAATTATAATATTTATAAAAATTAAATTAAATTAATTTTAATTCAAAATTAAATTAAATTAAATCGATTTAATTTAATTTGATTCGATTTAATTATTTTAAATTTTTAATAAATTTTTTATTTTTTACCTCTTATTTTTAATATTTTAAAATTTAATTAAAAAATTTTAATTTTAATATAATTTAATCTTTCTATATTATTAAAAATAATATATTATTATTATTATTATTATTATTAATCGATTTAATTTAATTTTTTTAATTTTTTTTAATAAAATCAAATTGAAATAATTGAAAATTTTAAAATTAAAAATAAAATGGAACTGAAATAAATAAAAAATTAAATCAAAATTTTAAATTAATTCAGTTCAGTCAATATTTTCATGCGCACGCAAGAAAAAAAAACAATTTTGCTAATTGAGTCATGCGCACTCAATTTTAAAATTTATCTTATTTCTATTATTTAAATTTAATTTATTTTAGAAAAATCACTAAATTTTAATTTTATTTTAGAAAAAACCATTTTAACATACTACACCAACTCTTTTATTTATTTTCTCATTCTCTTTTACCTTGTTTAATTAATTAATAATTATTTATTAATAAGATTACTTTATTTTAATAAAATTATTATTGAAATCTATAATTACTTATATGAAATATTAGCTATTCAATTGAATTATTTGTATTTGAATTTAGAATTTCAAAAAAAAAAATCTCTTTACATAAAATAAGAGTTTAGAAAATTATAATTAGCTATAGTTAAGAAATTAATTATTAACTTGTTTATTAAGATTTTTTTAGATAATTAACCAGATAATAATAAAAATCAATTGCATAATATAAAAATAAAACTTAACTAGTTTTAAAATTAAAAAATTAAATATTCGATAAATAAATAAAAAATTTCATTACTAATATGATGCTTAATTATTTTGAAAGGTATTATTTAGTTGTACATTTCACAATTTTTTAGGTTTAATTAATTGATAATTATTTATTAATAAGATTATTTTATTTTAGTAAACTTATTATTTAAAATTTATAATTAGTTATATGATATATTCGTTGATTAATTTGAATTTTTGTATTTGAATTGAGAATTTTTTTTTTAATTTTCTATGTATAAATAATAGATTAAAAAATTATAATTAGTTGTAAATAAGGAATTAATTATTAATCAATTTTTTTAGATAATTAACTATATAATAGTAAGAATCACTAATAAAAATTTAAATTTAAAACTTATTTAAATTTAAAAATAAATAGTTAAATATTTGATAAAAATAAATAAAATTTTTCATTACTAACAATCAAATTTTATAAATGATGCCTAATTTCTTTTGAAAGGTATTATTCAGTTACACAAATATGACCTAAATAAAATATTTTATTTTAATACCAATTAAATATTATTATTTTCTAAAATAAAATTTTATCACTAATTTGAATAAATGAAAAGTATATTTTCATTATTAATTATTAAGTATTTGTAACATAGATATACTAAGCTGGTTTTATTGATATGAAAATATTTCAGATTTTAATTTTGAGATATTTAAAATTTTCTATTAAAAATTAAATCTTTAATAATTATAGAAAAATAAATTAAAATTTTAAAATTAATTTTTATTTAATTTTAATTTGCATTAATTAATTTAATGAAATTTAAAATAATAATAATAAAATAATAAAAAGAAATATAAAATAGTAACTAAATTATCAATAAATTTATTAAATTATATTAAATTAAAATTTTATTTAAGATAAAATAATTTTATTAATAATTAATTTGTAATACTTTGAACATACAAATAGAAGTAATGGATGAAATTTTCAAAATGATTATTTTAATTAAAAATAATATATTTTTATTATTATCTAGTTAATTATCTAAAAAAATTCTAATAAATAGATTAATAATTTGCTCTTAATTTTTTGTCTCATAGAATTAGCTCCTTAATTTTTTTTTCTCAGAGAATTAGCTCTTTAATTCTAGCTAATTATAGTTTTAAACTTGTAAAAAGTCTAAATTTAAATTCAAAATTAAAATAGTAAATATATCATATAGTTGATTATAGAATTTAGTAACAAATTTATTAAAATAAAATAACATTATTAATAAATAAATATCAGTTAATTTAAAATTAAGGATCTAAAAGGTGGTGATTAATCTGAAAACTATTATAATAAGTTAGAGTGGCTTTTTTGAAATAAAATTAAAGTTAAGTGATTCTATTGAAATAAAACTAAAATTAAGTGATAGTATTGAATAAAATTAATGATTTTGCTAGGGATTTTAATGATTTTGACAGCCCGTGAGCGCTGTCGGCTTCAGCTCTTGTCCAAGCTTCAAGATCTGATGGGTGAAATTTTTGAACCGTGGCTTCTTTCTAGGGATTTTAATGATTTTGCTAGTTTGGATGAGTCTTCTAGTTTTGGACCTCATGTTATTACTCATTGTACTAAGTTTCAGCATTGGTTAGATGATTTGGGTCTTTTGGATTTGCCAGTCTTAGGGCCTATCCTTTTATGGAGACGTGAATTTTCTTTTGATTCCTTTCAGGCGGCACTTTTGGACAGATCCGTTTGTAATGTGTCCTGGTATCACCTGTTTAATACTACCTCCATTTATCATCTTCAGCATTTTTGCTCTGATCATTGCCCGCAATTGGTTAATTTGCATTCTCCGGATTCGCCTATAGTGTCAGGGCGTCTTCGTTTCCAAGTAGCTTGTATTAAGCATAATTTATACTAGCAGTTTGTTACAGAGAATTGGGATGGTAATATGTCTCTTTCTACCTCTCTAGTTAGATTTTCTAAGAAATTAACGTCTTGGAAAAAAGAGGTGTTTGGTTACCTTCATCGTCATAAGCAGGTCTTACTAAGTCATCTTCGGGATATTCAGGTAAAAATGGATGTCATCATAATGGCCTAGTAAAGTTAGAATTGCGGCTTCATAAAGAATTGGAGGCGATTCTTGATCAAGAAGAATTGATGTGGTTTTAAAATTCTAGGAAGTAGTGGATTACTGAAGGTGATTGCAATACTGCTTTTTATCATGTGTATTGTCATCCAAGGTATTAAAAAATGAAATTATGATGAATGGTGTTGGGATTAATCAGTTTTACACCGTATGGCTTTCCACTTTTGTAACAATTTATATATGAAAGATGCAACATCCGCTTCTTTCGCCTTGCTCGCTACTACCTTTCATACCCTTCCTACTGAAATCATTGCATTTCTAGCTAAGCCTTTTGATGCAGATGAGGTAAAGTTGGCTGTTTTTGATATGGACCCATATAAAGCTCCAAGTCCATATGGTTTTCAAGCTTGCTTTTATCAAAAATCCTAGTACACTGTTGGCCCTCTCCTAGTTAAAACAGTATTGGATTTCCTCTGCCATGGAATTCTGGATAGTAAGTTGGGGGAGATTCTGATTATTCTTATTCCTAAAGTTATTGCTCTAGAGACTATGGCTCAATTTCGGCTTATCAGCCTCTGCAATGTCAATTACAAAGCTACTAGCCAAATGAATAGTCCTCCCCATTGGGACTCCTGACCCCCTATCTAGGTGAGACTTCCAGTTTGGTGCAATCCTCGAGCCTGGAGTACACTCTTAAGATGACTTTCTTTAGGGGACTTTCCTGAAGGTTTTTTCGTAGCTAATATCTCATTTCACCTTCTAGCGTGAAATTATATCACTAAAGTGTTATCTAATAGAACGAGAAAAGTTTTACCTCATCTAATTTCAGCTAATCATATTAGTTTTTTTCCGGGACGACAACTTCAAGATAGTGTGGTTGTCATTTAGAAAGTTATCCATTTTATGCATAGTCGAAGATTAGATTTGGGTGGTTGGCGTTACAGATTGATTTAGAAAAAACTTATGATAGGGTGAGATGGTCTTTCCTCCTAAATTGTTTGTCTTGCTCACTTTCCTACTGTTTGGATTGATCATATCCAGTCCTATATGTAGCCCTACTCTATATGTGTTTTATGGAATGGTGGTGTTGCATAGGTTTTTCTCCTTCAAGGGAGCTATATCAGAGGGCTCCATTATCTCCTTCCCTCTTTGTCCTTACTATGGCGCGTCTGAGTTATTGCATTACTTATTCAGTAGATGTTGGGAATTGGAAGCCTATTCAGCTTACCCAACGTTGTCCGGTGCTCTCCCATTTGTTTTTTGCAGATACTCTTTTATTGTTTGGGGAGGCAACTTTTGATTAGATTGGGATTATGAAACAATGTTTGGGTCTGTCTAGTGATACTTCAGGACAAAAACTTAATATGCACAAATCTAAAGTATTCTTTTCAATTAATGTTAGTGAGGATCTTTAGCAGTGAATTTGTGGTGTTGCAGGTATATCTAAGACTGATGAGATTAGAATGTATTTGGGTGTTCCTATGATCCATGGACGGGTTACTAAACACAACTTTGATCCTTTGCTTCATAAAGTTAACTCTCATCTCGCCAGATGAAAAAATAATTTACTTTCCTTCTCTAGTCAAATAACTTTGGCCAAGTCGGTGTTAAATGCTCTTTTAAATCATTTGATGCAAGCCTTGTATTTGCCTCAATCTATGTGTGATAAATTTGATAAATGTGTTCATCGATTCATATGAGGAGATTGCCATGATAATCAGTGGGTCCACCTTGTAAAGTGGGATCAAATGTCTATTTCGTTGACTCATGATGGGTTAGTATCAGGATGTTTTAGGAAATGAACTATGCCTTCCTTGTGAAGTTGGGGTGGAAAATGGTAGGAGAAGTGGATGCTGTAACATCCAAAAATAAAATAAAATAAAATAAAATAAATAATAAATAATAAATAAAAAAAATAAAAAAAAGAAAGAAAGAAAAAAAATAAATTAAATTAAATTAAATTAAATTAATTTAAGGACAATTGGCAATTTGCTAACCACTTAACCAAATAAATAAAAAAAAAAAGAAGAAAAAGAAGAAAAAACTAGAAGAGAAGAAGAAGAACTCATCTCCTTCAATTCTCCTTCTTTTGCCGTGAACCAAAAAAAAAAATTACATTCTCCATCATTTCTCTTCTACACTAAATTCTTTCAAATTTTCATCTCCAATCAATTACTCATTTTCTCCCAACACATTTTCAAAGTAGAATTTAAAAAAAAGAAGAGAAATCAAAGAGAAAATTCAAGATTGAGGGGGAGTGAATAGTAACCAAGGGTTTAAAAATTTAAAGGTATGTTAGGGGTTTTGATATAGGAATGTTTCTTATTATTTTTATGTGAATATTTATAAAGAATATTATATTAATATGATTTATTTGTTTATTTTTTATGAAGAAGAAATGGAAGGGAAGAGTGGAAACTCCAAATGAAAAGGAAATGAAGAATAGAAATTTTAAGTTTGTGGAAGATTTTGGATGGTTTAAGGTTTGTGCTCAACTTTATTTGAATAAATTCAATAATTTGTTAATTAGGTTTTATTTGAAAATTTTATTACCTTAGTAGAACTAGATCAAGTGAATAATATTTTAGTTATATAGTATGATTAAAGTTTGAAAAAATGATAAATTTGATAAATAGAAAATTTTGAAATTTATATGTAATTTGAGCAAAACTCAAGTTATGGACCAAGTGGAATGTCTCTACTTTCTTTGATAGGGATGTAATTTGGCTAAGATATAATAACAAGGAAAAAAAATAATTATTAGTCTAAATAAGGAATACTATATTAAACGTTGTAAATTAGTTAAATTAGAGTTGAAATAAAGTTGTTGGATAGAAATAAAAATTAAAAAAAAAAAGAAAAATAAAATATAGTATATCGTGATAAATAGAAAAAAATATTAAATTAAAAAAATAATAGTTAATTAATTAAGGATTAAATTATGAATTTGTAATTTATGTAGTTGAATTAAATTAATAGATTTACATGATATGATAATGTTTAAAAGCAAAGCTGTAATATGATAAAGTATTATAGTTCGAATAATTGAAAGTTACACTATATTGAAAGTTTTTAGACCCATGTTTAAATGAGTAAATTATTTAAAGTCTGGTCCTAGTAAGTTTAGTGGAAATTGTGAGTTAGTTTAAGGTTGTGGCATGCCATATACAGATCTTGCAGTATTGGCACTATAGTTACACTGATTTTTGGGATACAATGAGATACCCTACAGTTATAGACTCGGCTTTTGAGCCATACAATTATTTGGCACTTTGTGCCCTACAGATACAGTTTTTTTATCTGACTTGATAGTCCCATTTAAATTTATAGGGGCCAAAAGAAAAATAATAAATAAATAAAAATATTAAGAGAAAACAAAACTATTTACATGAAGAAAAAGAAAAAGACTATGAAGTTGAAATTTGTATATATGTGAAATAATAATATGATTTAGAATTGTTTCAAATTATTTGCTATATAGTTTATTGTTATTTGTTTGATTTATTGTTGATAAATAAATTTTGATTTAAATGTTTTATTTTAAAAAAAAGAAGTTGAGCACCACCAAGCAAATTACTTAACGCGTAGGAATTTATTTTTCCTCGCGCAAGTTGTAGATCCAAGGAGTAGTAGATCAAGATCTGCATCAACTCAGTCAGAGTTATATCATTAACTATCTTGGGGTATATTTTGTAAATTTTATATAAAGTTAATTTTGGAAATATGACATGTACATAAAGATTTAGAGATAAAGTTGTGTATGGTTTGAATTGGATATATTTGAATATTTTAATTTTGGTGTAAATATGGGTTATTAGTATAAGTTTTTGTGTTGAGATTAATGAGATGGTTATGAAGTGTTTAATCTGAGTGGAAATTGTGTTGATGTTAAAAGAAGTTTGGGGGTTAAGGTTGAAGTTTATAGAAGTGTAATATTACTATTCACAGGTGGAATTAAGCCCATATTTCAGAGAAAACTCTGCCGGATTTTCAGTAATAATAATAATAAAAAAAGGGCCATGAATTACATGATATAAATTAAAGGAAAAATAAGAGAATTGTTACATAATGTAATGTCTTCGGCTCGGTTAATTAAATAACTGGGTAGAGGTGTTACATTTAGTGGTATCAGAGCAGGTTTAGTCGACTCTAGGCAGTATGTGGGTAAATAGTTAGGTATATGAATATGTACATGCCATATATATTAAAGTTATGATGTAACTCTGATACAAATCTATTTTATGAATTTTAATATTATAGGATGACTGAAGAACGGAGAGAACTTCAAGTCAGAGAAGAGGTAGAAAGTCATGTACCGACTGAGGCCATTGGCCATGTACAGCCACAGGCTCCTCCTGGTGCTAGAAGGCCAGAGCAGGAGATCTTATTAGAGCAAATAGCAGAGATTTTCAAGCAGGTGGCCGAAGTAGCTCAGCCAGTTATAGTTCCACCACCTGCTCCTGCACCAGCACCAGCTAGGCCACCTATTGATAAATTGAGGAAGTATGGTGCTACAGAATTTAAAGGACGAAAGGAAGATGATGCATCTGCAGCAAAATATTGGTTGCAAAGTATAGACAGGGTTCTTCAACAGTTGCAGTGTTCTCAAAGATAGTCTAGCATGTGTAGTGTCACTACTGAAAGAAGAAGCCTACCAATGGTGGGACAGTGGCATAGACAGTGCAACCAACACAGAGGACATAGGAGTTTTTCTTGAATGAGTTTAGAAAGAGATATGTAGGAGACATATATATGGAGGAGAGAAAAAAGGAGTTTATCTATTTGAGGCAGGGACGTATGACAGTAGCTGAATATGAAAGGGAGTTTATTAGATTGAGCAGATATGCCAGGGAGATTATTCCTACAGATGAGGCAAAATGTAAAAGATTTGAGCAAGGGGTTAAACACTGAGATCAAGATGCTTCTAGTTGCTCTTCAAATCAGAGATTTTTTAGCACTGGTGAATGCAGCCTTAAATGTAGAGAAAGTGAGGGAAGGAAGAAGACCAGAGTAGAAGACAGAGCAGTCAGCAAAAAAGGACTCACAGTCAAAATCAGAGTCAAAGAAAGATGATAGCTTCACAAGGCTCTAGTAAGAGACAGAAAAGTTTTCAACCTGCTAGATCAAGTCAGTCTCAAAGGCAAGACCAAAAATCAGCTCAGAGTTTAGCAAGTGGGTCTGTTCAACAGACTACTTCTGTGGCCAGTTCAGGAGGTTCAAGAAGAAGTCTTTCACCAGAGTGCGACCACTGCAGAAGGAGACATACTGGTACTTACAGACTGCTGACAGGAGCTTGTTTCATACATGGCTCTATGGATCACAGTATGAGAGATTGTCCTAAGAAGCAGACAACCTCAGCACCAGCAACAGAAAGAACTGCACCAATAACTCAAAAGACTAGAAGCAAAGGTAGAAGTGAGCCAGCAGGTACCTCTAGTCAAAGTGTCAGAGACTATGGATAGACCAGAATCTAGAGCACCTGCCAGAGCCTATGCCATCAAAGCCAGAGAGGATCAGGATTCCCCATATGTTATCATGGGTATATTTTCTATCTTTGGTCGGTCTGTTCATGCTTTAATAGATCTTGGTTCCACACACTCTTATATTTGCATACCTATCACAAATAAAGAAGAACTACAAGCAGACATACTAGACTAGGATATAGTAGTAACTAATCCTCTTGGCCACAGTGTAGTTGTCAGTAAAGTATTTAAAGATTATCCCATCTTGATTCACAGTCATATTTTTCATGGAGATTTGATTGAATTACCTTTTCGGGAGTTTGATGTGATTCTAGGAATGGATTGGTTGTTTAGACACCAAGTTATAGTTGATTGTAGAAAGAAGAGAATCATGCTAAAGACATCGGATGATGAAGAAGTAGTAGTTGTGGGCGAGAGATCAGATTTTCTCTCCAATGTTATTTCTGCTACTGCAGCCAGAAGAATGATAAGAAAGGGTTGTGAGGCATACTTAGCCTGTGTTTTGGAGGCTAAGAAGGAGAAACCTATTGTGCAAGATATACCTACTGTCTGCGACTTCTTTGATGTCTTTCCAGACGAATTACCAGGATTACCTCCAGAAAGAGAAGTAGAATTTGCCATAGAAGTTGTACCAGGCACTACACCCATATCAATTGCTCCCTATAGGATGGCTCCCACATACTTAAAAGAATTAAAAGTTCAGCTACAAGAATTACTCGATAAGGGTTTCATACGCCCTAGTATCTCTCCCTAGGGTGCACCAGTGCTATTTGTTAAGAAGAAGGATGGTTCACTGAGATTGTGCGTGGATTACAGACAACTTAACAAGGTGACCATCAAAAATAAATATCCACTGCCCCATATAGAGGATTTGTTTGATCAGCTAAAGGGAGCAGGTGTCTTTTCTAAACTTGACCTAAGATCAGGTTATTATCAGCTCAGAGTAAAGGATGCAGATATTCCAAAGACTGCGTTCAGGACCCGATATGGGCATTATGAATTCCTTGTTATGCCATTCGGATTGACTAATGCTCCAACTGCATTTATGGACTTGATGAATCGTATCTTTCACCCTTTCTTGGACCAATTTGTTATTGTGTTCATAGATGATATTCTAGTCTATTCAAAAACAAAATAAGAGCATGATAGGCACTTGAGTATTGTGTTACAAACGCTGAGGGAGAAACAGCTTCATGCTAAATTCAGCAAATGTGAATTTTAGCTGAATGAAATATCTTTTCTAGGACATGTAGTATCTCTGCAGAAGGCATAAGGATCGATCCCAAAAAGATAGAGACTATCCTTGAATGGAAGCCACCCAAGAACATTACAGAAGTCGGAAGCTTTTTAGGGTTAGCCGGTTATTACAGAAGGTTTGTAAAAGGATTCTCTCAAATAGCTGCTCCACTGACAATGTTGTTGCAGAAAAATGTCAAGTTTGAATGGAGTGACAAGTGTCAGGCCAGTTTTGATCGCTTAAAGGCTATGCTCACAGAGACACCTATCCTTACACAACCAGTGTCAGGTAAGGACTTTGTTATTTAAAGTAATGCCTCTCACAATGGACTTGGTTGCGTGTTGATGCAAGATGGAAAAGTTGTTGCTTATGCTTCCAGGCAATTAAAGCCACATGAAAGAAACTATCCCACTCATGATTTAGAATTAGCAGCCATAGTCTTTGCATTAAAGATCTGAAGGCATTACTTATATGGTGAAAATTGTTATATTTATATGGATCATAAAAGTCTAAAGTACTTGCCAACTCAAAAAGAGTTAAATTTGAGACAAAGGAGATGGATGGAGCTGTTAAAAGACTACGATTGTATTATTGACTACCATCCTGGCAAAGCAAATGTGGTGGTAGATGCTCTTAGCAGAAAACATTTGCTTGCACTCAAAGCTATGAATGCTCACTTGACATTGCCTAGAGATGGTGCTGTTATTGCAGAATTAAAAGTTAGGCCCAGTTTGCTTCAACAAGTCCAGGAAGCTCAGAAGGAAGATAAGGGTATTGCAGTGAAGGTAAGACAAATACAGGAAGGGAAGGTGTAATACCCGGCTAGAGTCCGGCATCGGAATTCTACTTTCTGGTGGAGTCCAGGATGTCGGAATCCTCTAGAAGGGTAAGATTTATGTTTTTCTAAAGTATTTTAGTATGATTTAATGTTTTTAAGCATAAAGGAAATGAGTTTTTGAAAGAAAAGAACCAAGGAAGAAATGCAAGGTTCGGCCGCCAAAGGTGAAAGTTCGGCCGCCGAACATGCATGAGTTTGGATTCACGATTAGGCCGCCGAAGGTGGTCTGGCCAACCACCTATAAAAGGCCCTCAGTCGGTGAATGGATAAGAATTGCATTTCATTACACAGACAGAGGTGAGACCATGTCTTCCTTAGGTAATCTTCATGTCTTCATCAAATCTTGCAAAGTTTTGATAGTTTTTGATGTTGTTTTGAAGCTTTTGAGCTAAAAATCCAAGTTTTGAAGTTTGGAGACTTTGGGAGAGAGTTGCTCCATATCTCCACGTTAGGATCGTTCATCTTCTTATTTTCAAGAGGTAAGTGAAGATCCTGAACTTCTTTTCATGATTTATGAAGGTTTTATGGAGTTTTATGGGTAGAGATGCATGATTAGGTTAAAAGGGTTCTTGGTGATTTATTGATGAAAGCATGTATATATGTTGTGTTGTGTTGGTTGTTGGGGTTTTAAGGTAGTTTTGGACCCCTTTGTGCATATACTTGAGTATATGTATGTTGAGGAGTTGTGGTTTGTATGTTTGAGTAGGATTTGGTGAGGTTTGGCATGAGGCAGAGCAAGGTTCTGCCATATCGGAGAACCCAGTTTCGGCCGCCAAAGGAAGGTTCGGCCGCCGAACATGCTAAGGAGGTGGTTTTGGCTGCCTAAGCTTGCCCCAGCTTGCCCCCAAAAGTTTGGACTTTCGGCTCTGGAGGGGAGTTTCGGCCATCGAAAGTGCCGCCGAACATGCATGAGTTTCGTCTCTGGAGAGGACTTTCGGCAGCCGAAGTGCCGCCGAAAGTGCTTGAGTTTCGGCTCTGGAAGGGGCTTTCGGCCGCCGAACCTACCGCCGAAAGTGCCCTGTCCAGCCTTCTTTTGCATGATTTACTTGATTGTTTTAGGATGTCTGAGGGGGGTTTTAGGGAGTTTTATAGAGTTGTTCTTGAGTTAGTTTGGTCCCTCATTTGAGTCCACCTGTGTAGGAACGGACTAGAGGAACCGAAGAGAGCAGCAGTGAGCACTGCTTCAGAGTCAGTTCAGAGGTAGCCAGAGGTGAGTGGAACTCAACTTAATTCTTTTAAATTGAGAAATCGAATGCTTTTAGCATGTTTCATGCACCATAATTATGCAATAGGTTGATTGCATTAGACATCACGAATATGTTGCATTGCATTCTATATTATTGTTGATGTGGGTGATAGTGGATGGTCTAATAGTCTCTGAGAAAGACCAGGTGCCCATTCTACGCCCTGGCACGATATATCGTAAGTTATGAGATGATGTGATATGACAGGAAGACCAGGTGCCCATTCTATGCCCTGGCACGAGTTTAGGATGTCGGGACTATTGGTGACATGTTCACCTGAGATGATGTGAATTGTCTGTGATGTGATGCATTCCATGAGAGCATGATTAATAACTTGTTTTACTGTTCTACTCACTGGGCTATAGTAGCTCATCCCTCTCCCTTAACCCCAGTCTTGCAGGTTCAGAGTTCAGGGGGAGTTCAGCAGGGTACAGGAAGAGTAAAGAGTTTTGTAATAACATAGTGTGGACATGTACTATTTGTAAAGAGATGTAAGAGTATTGTATAGAGTTCAGTAGTGTGCTTGACCTATTTGTATTGTAAATCCCTTTTGTATACTTGGTCTGTTTATTTTATGTAAAAGTTTTGATGAATGTGAAAACCAGGCTTAACATAGTATGAGTTTAACCCATCTGGAGCATAGATGAGAGCTTCAGTCAGGGGTTACAAAGATAGTGCATGCACAGGTTGAGCCTTGGTACAGAGTACAGTTTTATATTTTTATAGAAAATGTATGAACAGGTATGGAATTTTACAGGTACTCAGAGACTATAGCAGGCTTGCTATGGGTCCCGGCGACCTTAAGTCGACCCAAACCCTAGCGCCGGTGGCGGTCCGATTTTCGGATCGTTACAGAAGGATAATGGGTTTGAAATTAAAGCCGATGGTTGCTTATATTACCAAAACAGAATATGTGTGCCAGACATAACTAAGTTAAGGAAGAGTATACTTGAAGAGGCTCATAGTAATCCATACGCAATGTGTCACGGTTTCAGATTTTAGCAATCGCCTGGAACCGTGCGGCACTTGACTTGAACACCTTCAAGTCAAGTCAGCCTTAAGAATCACCCAATATCCTGTGAACATGAATACCCTGATTAGTCAACGTTATATAAACGAACAACGAAGCCAACAAATAGCATTCCATCAGAAGCCTCATATGGAAATTCATGAACAGGCTACTTATTTTATTCTAGGGGCAAAATAGTAATTATACATTATCATCAACGCAATCGTTACAATAATTCTCACCTCCTTTGTAGACAGGGGGGATGGTTTACAAGGAGTGAAGGCACAACTCAGGATATCTGTAGGCCTATGGTAGCCAACTAGGCCTAGCCTCAGCTAGTGGCCAACTAGTCATAGCCTCAGCTAGTGGCCAACTAGTCACTCCCCCCTAAAGAGCCTTAGGAACAACTTGGCTTGTGGCAGGAGGAGACATCAACATGTCTCATATGACACCCCCCTAAAATAAATACATGAAAAGGAATTACAACAAATTGTCTCGGCCATTATCTTCCTACTAATTTCTACTATTTTATCTCAATATTGCTTTCTAGGAATTCCAATGTTGGAAAATTACAATTTTAGTCCCTGAAAACTCTATGACCCTGACACTCCCCCACTTAAACGGTCGACGTCCTCGTCGACTGAGTTTGTTAGGGTTCTTCAATCTTTGAGTCCGACATTCTTAGGCTTGCAGTGTGATTTGATCCTAGTCCTGCTCAATTAAATTGTTGGACAACCTTAATCCTTAGTATCTCCTCCTAATTGATCTCTGTGGACTGCTAGTTCTTAATGATGATGAGACTACAAAAGCTCTATCTTCTGGTGGTAAATGTTCTGCCCTTGATTCCTTAGACTACTGCAAATGGTGCTAGAAATTATTGCTTTACTCCTCTGCACGAACTTATTGCCTGAAGTCATTGATCACTGGTTCTTTTCTCCTTAACTTGTCTCGCCATTACTTGTCTTTAATTGTCGACCTTACTCTTTGCCTCAAAGCACGACCCCATGGTGCAACAAATCTATCAACCTGCATACACTCATACCATATGACATCATGATTAACCTGTAATAATCTCATAAGAAAGGTTAGTACTAACCACGTTAGAATCAAATACGAACTAATATAGCAAGTCATCTAGAATACAATCCATTATAAATTAATAGGTGTGATCACATCACTTGTCCACTAAAACTTGAACTGTCTTTACCCATCCGCTTGACATAACACAATGTTATTCCACCTGTAGCGAAGCTCGGTGAATCCTCCTAAGGAATTGGTGTCCCTATTGTCAAAAGAGTTCGCTCAACACTCTCTTTCTCCTTTTGTACGTCTTATGTTCCTCCCCTTCATAAGCTCTGGTATTATGTACACTTTATCTCTTTTTTCTCTCCCTAAGAATGTAGTCTACGCAAATGCCTACAAAACATCTCCCATTACACACACAAAATATCCATGACCACTGAAAAGGGGCATTTTCTTGTTAAACCCTATGAGCCACAGAAATCTACTCAAAACAACTATTAAGATTGACTATACATGAACCAATTAATACCATCATTATGGCTTGACACTAAGAAATTACTGGAAGATACTCCCTTTCTTATACTGCTGTCATCATAGCTCACAACATCGATTCGCCTCACCAACTTGCCTCAAGCAACCTGTGCTTCTCTACCCATCTCGGTCCTCCCCCACGTTGATGCACTTGTGAGAACTTTTATTTGGCCATGAGGTCTCTTTCCTGCTCGACAACAAAGGTAGGACTAAATTTATCCTTTTTTAATTACACATTATTATCCAATCCCTTTTAAGGCAGCTACATCCTATATGTTCACAATATTTGTTAGCACCAACTTGTCAAGTCCCACATCACGAGGAACCTGACTCAATAATCCACAAAATATTTTAGAATAAATGAATAACTATATAAAGTAAGGTAAGGAATGATATCAGGAAACTCAAAAACATTATACTCATCTGATGTGAGAGGGTTCCCTCTCGTTAAATTCCTTTCTCTCGTACTGAATGATCATTAAGGATCTCCATCTCTCATCATTACCTTGAGCACCACACTCCTTTGACCAGTTCTATGGTCCTCACTTCTGTCAGTTTTCGCTTATCCTCCTTCTTCCTTTTGTCATAGGATGAGTGAATTATTTACTTTCACAACGTTATTGCTCCCAACGGTATTTGATGCCACTCTTGCCCAATATTACCATACATTCCTATGGGTTTTCCTATCCAAATGTTTACTTACCTCAAAGAGAATGAATATGTGCTCAACAATCATAGTTGGTTGGCACTTCTCAGACCTTATCCCATACTCTGGTACTTGTTGTTTTCTTTTCATCCCCTCTGGACTCCCATCTATTCCTCTTTTCCGACTCATTTTCATCCTCACAAAACTTAGTCTTGGTTTCTTTTTCCTTTTGTTTTTTTAGGGTACGCCCTTCCTATTTGGTGCTCTTTTTATACTCTTGTAAAGGATATGTTTTTGAGAGATGAGGCAACTACCACCTTTGATCTATCACCATCTTATTCATACCAATGTTTCATATGAGTTTCCCAAGAACTTTTCTTCTGCACTAACAACGCCGCACCACATAGCAAGAGTTGTAGGAGCACTAGCTTGCTCCCTGGTTACGCACCAGGATCAAGTAATTTATAGAAGAATATCATAACAGTTGATAACCACAGTACTCATTTCTCACAACTTACTCCATTTATTATTATTATTATTTTTCACTTACACACGGTTAGACAATACTTCATCGAATGCTACTTTTCGTTGAGTTTACCCTTGCACCACTTCATGCTTGGATAGCCACTAGTTTCCTCTTCACTACTCTCGACTACCTCTCCTTTATCAAGGAATAATTGTTGGTCGAAATAGAGATAATTTGTGTCATTCTGTGAGACGCCACAACAATGAACGTCTCAGGTTCACTAAAAAGAAATTGTGAAGTCCATCTTGCTTTTTGACGTCCTCAATTAAGCGAGTTTGTCAAAGGACATGCTTAACTTAATCCCCGCACTCAAGTTGTCTGCTTAGTCTTTATTTCCTCATATCATCCACTTCAGTTTTATTCGTGATTCTCACAATTGTGTAAACAGTGTACGAATCTTGTATTTGTGCCCGCTTTGTAGCATCAACTCCGCTATACTTGACACTGGGCAACAATATGTTGTTTTATACTAGCTTCGATTCTTATTTCTTCTCTTAGAGTCCTCAAGAAGACTTTGAAGATCTTCTCCTCCATCCCATGTCCCTTATTTAACACAACACTCACAGAATATTTCCATCATGCTTGATCCCTTCACGCGAACAATACTACCTTAGGCGGGGAGGAACAAGGAAGTACAAACAACCTAGAGTTGACAACTCTATGATTTATACCTAATGTTCCCTCCCCCTTTACTCACCATGTCCCTCAAGACCTTCGACACATTTCCACACCAGCAACTTGTAAAATCATATGGCTTTCTTCATAGAGAACACTTCATATTGCTTAGTTATGCCACTTCCATGTGCTCTTGTTTACCACCTTTCAGACCGCTCCCCCACTTATTGCTTTGGCCCATCTTCTTAGGCGGCTATCAATCAGATATCAAAGTTGAATATTCCTTCAATTCCTTGTTAATAGAACCAACTCAATATTGGTTGCCCTTTACTCTACACCATAATCCTCCAGGTTTCGACCTTCTTCAAGAAGGTTTTAAGCTCAGTCATATCTCTTGAATTGTTGTCACAATCCGCTTACTCTATTAAAAATCAAGTGCTACGTCCTCTTATGTCATCCATAGATGCTGAAAAGTTCCTCTATGTACTTTCCTTATGAACACCTTGTTGGAGTTTACCAACTCTCTTGAATAACAAATGTTACATTCTTGTAGTAAAACTGGAGCTTATCATTTCATATCCCCCCCCTTTTCTCATGTATAGAGTGAACACTCTCTATTATAGGACTTTACCCTTTCATTTTTAGAATAGATTTAGCTTTATAGCTTGATCCCATAAACGTTGTTCTTTATATATCTGCACAGTCACCAATCCCAATAATATTAATGCATAAGTTCATATTGAAGAGAAAATTATTTACCTCCATTCCACAACAAGGATTGAAGTTCTGGGATTCCACCCGTGCCTACTTCATAGGCATTAGCTCGTGATTCACGCCATTGATAATTGTTCCTCTGGTTCACTTCTGAAGTATTGCTCATAGTCTTTCCTATGTCATATTTAATATTATTGCACCATTCCTGCAAGTAAAACAAAATATATGAGAGGCTTTTGCCTCAATTCTGTCTCGGGAGGCCTCTTGCCTCAATTTTATCTCCGGAGGCCTCTTGCCTCAATTATGTCTCAAGAGGTCTCTTGCCTCAATTTTGTCTCATGAGGCCTCTTGCCTCAATTTGAGTGGAATGGTCTCGGGATTCTCGGATGGCCTCAAGCTCTATTGGCTCATCCTCCCCCTTATCACTATACCCTGAGGTCATTACTCTCTCCAAGGGCCACTAAAAGGAAGTATGTAGCACCTAGTCATTACCCTCTCTCTAGAAGACATTTCTAATGGAGTGTGCAGTACTAGGTCATTACCTCTCTCCCAATGGTGTCCCTAGTGGAGCGTGCAGTACCTCTAGTTAATATGGCCAGTCTAGCCCGAAGGTTCATGCTTTTGTCTTCTTCGCCTCATAATGTGCTACTACTCCTCGTAGCTTCATAATTGGAAGGTCACTGCCTCCCCCTTTCACCACTTTAGGCTCAAGATCACCCCATCGGGTGTCATTCGCATGAAGGAGGTTTTGGAAGGCCTCAATTTCCCGCCAATTTGGCTATCATAGCCAACAACGTTCATTTTTATTATATATATATATATATATATATATTTCACTCTAGTGCCTCCAGGCACTTCTAACCAGAATCATCTCCAATGCATTTCCCTCTTAGGTGGCATAGACAACCAACCAGGCAGCGCGATTCTCACCCTTCTCTCAAGGGCCTTTGTGCAGGTGCCAAACTTCGTCATTCCTTTATCTTGCTCGCAGATCTTTCTTGCTCTGATACTAATTGTCACGGTTTCAGATTTTAGCAATCGCCTGGAACCGTGCGGCACTTGACTTGAACACCTTCAAGCCAAGTCAGCCTTAAGAATCACCCAATATCCTGTGAACATGAATACCCTGATTAGTCAACGTTATATAAACGAACAACGAAGCCAACAGATAGCATTCCATCAGAAGCCTCACAGTAGGCACAAAAGATAAGAACTGAACATGGAAATTCATGAATAGGCTACTTATTTTATTCCAGGGGCAAAATAGTAATTATACATTATCATCAACGCAATCGTTACAATAATTCTCACCTCCCTTGTAGACAGGAGGGACAGTCTACAAGGAGTGAAGGCACAACTCAGGATATCCGTAGGCCTACGGTAGCCAACTGGGCCCAGCCCCAGCTGGTGGCCAACTAGTCACTCCCCCTAAAGAGCCTTAGGAACAACTTGGCTTGTGGCAGGAGGAGACATCAACATGTCTCATATGACACCCCCCTAAAATAAATACATGAAAAGGAATTACAACAAATTGTCTCGGCCATTATCTTCCTACTAATTTCTACTATTTTATCCCAATATTGCTTTCTAGGAATTCCAATGTTGGAAAATTACAGTTTTGGTCCTTGAAAACTCTATGACCCTGACACAATGCATCCTGGTAGTACCAAAATGTATCAAGATCTGAAGAAAAACTATTGGTTGTAACAGCCCGGCCCTTTCACTGGCACTGTTACCGTTCACGGCCCAGGGCTATCCGTCGCCTGGCCTCGTGCCACCTCGGGCTTTCCACTGGCGTCGTGAACAGCTTTTAACATCCATTCACCCTCACGGGTTCCTGGCAGGATTTGTCCCCTTGGGTTCTTGCATCGCATCCTTCCCCAAGTGGATTTGGCCCAAATTTCCCCTTGGAAATTAGGTCGCCTCCCCCACTACTCGAACCCTTGACCTCCCACTTTAAGGGAATAGTCTGGTGAGAGTCAAGAACAATAGGAAAGATCATGTCCACTAGGATAGGATGTGGAGTCCTGCCTTGTATAATGATGTGAAATGCCATGATAATATGCATGTGCATTAATGTTATGATTGTTATGTGATGTATGTGATGCGGGTTCATGTGTTCCCACATGAACCATATGATGCTAATGTTTATGTATTTTGTGCTGTTTTTCAGAAAACAGGATGAGAGGAACTCGTCGATCTGCACGATTGACTGGAGTACCACCTGAGGATGAGGGCATGAGCGCCCGTACTCCTACATTGCCTAGGGCAATGTCTAGTAGGTCTAACAGAGAAAGAGCAGTAAGAGACCCTAGAAGGTCTCTGGATCTGGGTAGAAGCAGATCAGTGAGGGGAACAGTTCAGGGAGGAATGTCAGAGGACATGGGGGATGATATGGATGTAGAGCAGAGGAGGGATAGCAGTCTGGGAGTTAGCATGTCCGAAGAGGGAATGGGAGAGTCCCAAGGAGGCACTCAGGCCTCGGGATTTGTTCAGCCACCCTACTACCCACACTTCTCACAAAATCCTGGGTATTCGATGGGAGGTACATCGGATTACCCTAGCTTTACCCCTTATCCCACACACATGCCATACCCACCATACTACCCACCATACTCACAATACCCAATGTATCCACCCCCACCTTACTATCCAAATCCAGCAAACCCTACCTCAGAAAATGTTGCACCTCCTCCACCACCAGCAGCCCCCACTGTTCCTATGACCCAAGACCCCAAGCCTAGCTCATCTGGTGGGAGCAAGGTCAAGATGACCGACTACATGAAGCTGGGTGCTCCCCAGTTTGAAACCGGTGATGACCCGTTTGTGTACCTTGAGAGGGTCAAAATAATTACAGATGAGATAGGAGCTGATGACAGCAGAGCCATTCAGATGGCTGAGTTCACACTCAAATGCAAAAAGGCCCGTGACTGGTTTAAGAACTATGTGAGCCCGAGGTTGGACAGCCTATCATGGGAGGAGTTTGCAAATGAATTTGTAGGATGGGCTTTTCCTGACAGTTCAAGAGAATTGAAGATGATTGAGTTTGAACAGTTGAGGCAGACAGAGGAAATGAGTGTAGAGGAGTACACCGACAGATTCTTGGAGCTGTTGCCGTTTGCAGGGCAAACTCTTGACACCGACCAGAAGAAGTCAAGGAGGTATATCATGAAACTTCACTCCAGGTATTCCTCCTTGATCCAGTCCGCAGATAGGGAGAGCTTCCATGCCATAGTGGATATGGCTAGAAGGATGGAGGCTAGTGCTATCATCGAGGGGAAAGTCAAGCAGTCAGTGGCATAGCCTTCTGGTTCTAAGACCCCAGGCTCTTCTTCTCTGAGTGCAACAGCTTCAGGAAGTAAAAAGTGGGACATAGGCCCTAGGAAGTCGAAGAAGAACAAGTTCTGGAACAAGGTTAAGTCCAGTCTGGGATTTGGAGGTGGCTCAAGCTCTGGTGCGGATAATGCAGTTTGTGCAAGGTGTGGTAAGCCACACAGGGGAGTATGTCGGTTTGGGACGACAGCCTGTTACAGATGTGGTCAGGAGGGGCATATGTCTCGAGAATGTCCAAGAGCAGCCCCGATGGCACAGTCCCAGCAGACAGCTTCAGGTAGTGTAGCGCAGCCAGCAGCTCCAGCCACGACTCAGGCCAGTGGCAGAGGTAGAGGGAGAGGGGCAGCCTCTTCTTCAGTGGGTTTCAGAGGTGAAGGTCCATCAGCTCCAGCACGGATCTTCACAATTACACAGCAGGAGGCAGATGTATCTAACACCGTGGTGGCAGGTAACTTAGTCATTGGTTGTTCAAATGTGTAAGCCTTGATGAACCCTGGTGCATCTCATTCTTTTATTGCACCGAGAGCCGTTGAGAGGTTGGGGTTGATGATCTCTGGGTTAGAGTGTCCTCTCTGGGTCAGTGGACCCAAGTGTGATCCATCAGTGGCAGAGTCAGTCTGCCAGTGTAGTCCTGTGTTTGTTGAGGGAAGATGCTTGTCCGCCGACCTGGTGGTTCTAGATTTGACAGACTTTGACGTCATTCTAGGGATGGACTAGCTATCTACCCATGGTGCTACCTTGGACTGCAGGGACAAGGTAGTCAGGTTCAGAGGTCAGGATGGGTCAGAGGTCGTCTTCAGGGGAGACAGGAGGGGTACACCTAGAGGTTTGATATCAGCTCTTCAGGCTCATAGGTTGCTTAGGAGGGGATGTCAGGGGTATTTGGCTCATGTGAGAGAGCTTAGCAGTCAGGTTAGAGAGCCCGCCTCGGTGCCCGTGGTCAGAGAGTTTTTGGATGTGTTCCCAGATGAGCTGCCAGGTTTACCACCTGCTAGGGAGATAGAGTTCGAGATAGAATTGATGCCTGGAACCAAACCGATCTCTATCCCTCCCTACAGGATGGCTCCAGCTGAGTTGAAGGAATTGAAAGAACAGTTGCAAGAGCTGGTAGACAAGGGCTTCATCCGACCGAGTACCTCACCCTGGGGTGCTCCAGTCTTGTTTGTCAGAAAGAAGGATGGATCCCTTAGACTTTGTATCGACTACAGGCAGTTGAACAAAGTCACTACCAAGAATAGGTACCCTCTGCCAAGGATCGATGATCTATTTGACCAGCTAGCAGGAGCGGGTTGTTTCTCCAAAATAGATCTGAGGTCCGGGTACCATCAGCTGAGGATCAGAGAGGAAGATGTGCCAAAGACAGCTTTCAGGACCAGATATGAGCATTTTGAGTTCCTTGTGATGCCGTTCGGGTTAACCAACGCCCCTGCAGCATTCATGGATCTCATGAACAGAGTGTTTAGCCAGTACCTGGATCACTTCGTTATTGTCTTCATAGATGATATGTTAGTGTATTCCAGGAATGCAGAGGAGCATACCCATCATCTGAGGTTGGTTCTACAGACCTTGAGGGAGCATGGCTTGTATGCCAAGTTCTCCAAGTGTGAGTTCTGGCTGAGAAGCATTTCATTCTTGGGGCATGTTGTGTCAGAAAATGGTATAGAGGTGGACCCCAAGAAGGTAGAAGCTGTGGCTAACTGGCCTAGACCCACTTCAGTGTCAGAGATCAGAAGTTTCTTGGGTTTGGCAGGTTACTACAGGAGGTTCGTTCAGGACTTCTCAAAAATTGCAGCTCCTCTGACCAGGTTAACCAGGAAGAATCAGAAGTTTGTGTGGACCGACCAGTGCGAAGAGAGTTTTGAAGAGCTTAAGAGAAGGTTGACTTCAGCACCAGTGTTAGCCCTGCCATCTAGCAATGAAGACTTCTCAGTGTATTGTGATGCGTCCTGACAGAGCGCATTTTAGGCCATATTATCATGATCTTAATGATGTTTATTTGCACATTTTCTGCCTAATTTGGTTGTTTTGTTCATGTTTTGCAGAAACTAGGTGTGAAAAGACATTCTGGAGAAAACGCTCTTAAAACTGCCAAAAAGTGCCAAATATGGAAAGTTCCAGAAAAGGAAAGTTTTCATATATGGAAAGTTCCAAATAAGGAAAGTTTCATATATGGAAAGTGCCAAACAAGGAAAGAGTCAGAAAGCACAGTCAACAAACTGTCCGAAATTCGAACTGCAGAATCTTTCCTGCCTTAATTAGAACATGTGCCAGGAAAGGAAGGTTTTCAAATAAGGCAAGTTTTCAGAAAAGGAAAGTCTTCAAATGAGGAAAGTGCAGAAGCAAAAGTAAACAAGGAAAGCTCAGTCAGAAGATTATTTGAAATTCAAATCGCAGATCTTTCTTTCCTTGTTCAAAGATGTGCATACACTGCAGCAGTCATATCTTCCTGTTTAGGCAGCAAGATCTCAAGGAGATGCTCTTCCTCTTCTGCATTCAGCATTCAAAATTCAAACGAAGGCTCCACCTAAAAAGGAAAGACTGGACAGATATATTTCCACTTCTGCACATTAATGACTGCATTCTCCTGCCTCTTTTGCAATCCATGCGCGTGCCACCTCTTCTGGAAGCATGATCCGCGCGTCCTTCCTCTTCTGAAAGCCTTGGTACGTGCATATTTCCTTATGAACATCGAGCCACGACTTTTCTTCCTCTATTGGCAGCCTTGGATCGCTCTTCCTTCCTTTTCAAGCACAAGGTACGCTCCTTTCCTATTCTGAAGGCAATCTGCGCGCCAACTTCTTTCTGAAGCCTTGCAGTCCGATTCTTTCCTCTTTTGCAACAACTTGGGCAGCAAGTTGCACATGGGCAGCACCTTGGGCAGCCTCTACACTAATTAGGAAGCAAGGTCAGCATCTAAACTTATTTAGGAAGCACAATCTGCGCCTCCTTCCCTTTCTGAGACCAAACCGCGCGCATCAACTTCCTTTCGCAGTGCATTTTCGCGCAGCCTTCCTTCTGAAGCCGAAAAGCGCGATTCTTTCCTTTTCAGACACATCTTGGGCAGAAAATACCTCTTGGGCAGTAAGTATGACCTAGGGCAACACTTTTCAACTATAAAAAGCCACATAAGAAGCCTCTACATGGTCTTTACACTCCCCCTGGGAGACACCTACGGGATTGCAAGTGACATCTTCTCTTTTTCTTCCTTTCTTTATTTTTAGTTTTTGTTTCAGCCATGAGTGGCTGAAACCTTTTTTCTAGTTGAGGATTTGGTGAAACTTTGGTTGTATTTTTGGATTGAGAGACTTGAACTACATGGTTAATCTTTAGTTGCTTTTCAATATTCATGTAATTTGGTGCTTTAAGATATTATTGCTTTGTCGTGCGGATCTCTATTGATCTTTGATTTCAAGGTAATATATTGTTGTTTGAATAATCTTAGTCCGTATTTGCTTGGATTGCTCAAATATAAGAACACTTGGTGTAAAAACCAAGGAAATTGCATGATCTAGTGTTGTCTCCATGCATGTGGGTGACTAGAATTGGTTCTCTCTATTTATATATGCGATTGACTATTGTATAAGGCCTGTGGCTCAAAGACGTTCTTTGGCAATTGTTAATTAGTAATTAATTGGAGGACTATCCCTAATTGATTTAACCTAAAAGAGAGATAATGGATGTGAGAAGCTTCTTCAATCTCCATGGCCAATTTATTGAATCAACAAAGGAACATATGAGTCAATGATCAATCCCATCAACTTAAAGTGAATCCGAATCTTCAACTAGAGCTTTTCTCTTATTTGTTTTCTCTTTATTTTTATTATTTGCTTTACTTTATTGTTTCCACCATTAGTTTAATCAAATCAATCTCAAACCCCCCTTATTTACTTTACTTGCAATTTATTTTCATTGTTTATTTATTTTCTGTTTGTTCATTTGGTCTACTCAAGGAAGGTAAATAAGTATCAATTCCCTGTGGATACGATCCTTTTACCACTGTCTACAGTTTCAATATTGTTGGTAGTTAAAAAGGTTATTTATTTTGACCGGCTTCGACAACCGTTCTGTCAAAATTGGCGCCGTTGCCGGGGACTTGATTTAACTTATTTGTTTTTCTTTCAGGACCAAATTAAAAAAAAAAAAAAAAAGAGAGCACGTCATCGTAGACCATCTTCTGAAACATCTCAATCGCACATCTGAATCATGGATGAGGTAAGTAGATCTGATCTTTCTTTTCTAACATCTTTATTGAAAGATTTAACCATAGAACAAGACGCGGTAAGTACACCTTTCCGCCTTGTGGAACTTTATGAACAAATCGCTGCTATGAGAAGTTTTGTTATAGACCAAGCTGAACAAGCTTTTGAAGAACAACAACTCCAACAAGTACATGCATGTGAAAGATTCTATGGACAGCCGAGATATGCAATACCTGAAGATACCAGAACTAATCTTTATAAGATGTTGGAGACTTTGCACAATTTCCAACAGGAAGTGGATCGAGTAGCCGCCAAATGGAGAGAAGACATGGTAAGAAAAGAGGAAGAGCGTCAAGCTGATGATGAAAGATGGCAAGTACAAGAACAAGTTGCTGAAGAAACCCAACCAGAAGATAGTTTGTCCAATCAAACTGATCAAACAGAACTTGTTGCTTTAGATATCATTGATTTTATGAGCCAAGATGTTTTTTATGTAAATCAAAATGATATGCTAAATGATGATCCTTGCAGGAAAGAGAGCCAGAAAGAGCCAGAACTGAAAGAAACTGACTGTTGCATCCAACAGGTGGACTGCAGCCATGCGCAGAATGAACAAAAGCAGATCGCACCACTTCAGCTTGGTGCGCAGATCAACCTTGCGCAGGACAGTCCTGCAACACTTCCAGTCACACTTCTTCAGCTTCCATCGCATGAAACTCCTTCCAGCCTCCCATTGCAGACCAACCTTGCGCAAGAAGGAGTACCTGAAAGCCTTTCAGTTGTGTCCTTTCAGCTTCAATCGCAGATCAGTGGTCTTCCGCCTCCCTTTCGGGTAAGTTCTGCGCAGAAAGAAGAATCTGAAACTCCTTTCAGCCTTCCAATGCAAACAGCCCAGGCTCACAAGGAACAAATGGTATTCCAAGCACCCAAACCAAAGGAGCATGCAGATCTATGCTTGCCCAAGCCTCCAGATAAGGTAGAATTTGTTTTGCCCGAACTCAATGCTAAACTGCAGCTACATATGGAGAAATATCAATTGAAGCTCGAAGTGCTAAAAAATGCAAACATAAGGGCTAGAGGCACACCTCATCTGAAAGAGGAGAAACTGATCATGTTACTTCACGAGTACATGAAAGAAATAAGATGGGTTAAGACTAAATCAAAAGGCGTGCTACACTATTCACTTAATTCTGTTGGGACCCTTTTTCCTCCCCCAATTACTTGAGACAACTTGCCAAGTGGATCGCACCATACAACACCACACCAGGGGAGTACTCAGTTTTCTTTGTTCTTTTATATTTTCTATACATTGAGGACAATGCATGATTTAGGTGTGGGGGTGCGGATCTGAAATTTTTAATTTTTTGCTTTAGACACATTTTTCCTTTCAGTTTGCATTTTCCTTTCAGTTTTTTCTTTTAGTTTGCATTTTCTTTTCAGTTTTCCTTTCAGTTTGTGTTTGATCAACCATGGTCTTCTTCTTTCTGATTTGCTTTACTCAAATTGATGAGCTATGTTGATGAACTTTCTTTCCATGACCCCATTGATGTGATGACTCTTTAACCCTATGTTGAATCAATTGCAATAAGATGTATTCATGTTTGGGAATTGCTTTTTGAATTGAATCTTGGAGCTTACCAATGGTGAAAAATATACTGATGACCCTCGATTGAAGATGACAAAAATGAAATTGTGTGAATGAACTTAACATGACTTGATTTAGCAATAGGTGTTGATTTGCCCAAATCATTGAGAGAAAGAAAATTCAGCAAAGGCAAAGCCCTCAAAAGCACAAAAAAAAAAATGGAGAAAATTGTTCCAATGGTCAAAAGACTATGAACAAGGCTAAATAGCCACTTGGATAGGTGACCCACTGAAAAATCTAAAAGTACATCAAAAATAGGTTGGTGACCTTTCCAAGCAAGATCTAAAGTGCAAAAGCCTGAATAAAGTACTTCAAGGTAAGGGCAAGTCACACCAAAAGCTAGAAAAAGTCTTAATATATAATGTGCATGGTCTCTCTTGAGGAAAACCAATCCTAGCCATGGTAAGTAAAGGGAAACAAGGAAAGAGGTAAGTAACCTTGATGCATACATTCTTTATTGCAATGATTCAAAATAGGGGTCTAGAGTAAGAGCTTAAGTGGAAATAAGGATCAAAGCAAAGAGAGTTTGTTTAACTATGTTTGTTTGCTTGAGGACAAGCAAAAGGTTAGGTGTGGGGGTATTTGACAGAGCGCATTTTAGGCCATATTATCATGATCTTAATGATGTTTATTTGCACATTTTCTGCCTAATTTGGTTGTTTTGTTCATGTTTTGCAGAAACTAGGTGTGAAAAGACATTCTGGAGAAAACGCTCTTAAAACTGCCAAAAAGTGCCAAATATGGAAAGTTCCAGAAAAGGAAAGTTTTCATATATGGAAAGTTTCAAATAAGGAAAGTTTCATATATGGAAAGTGCCAAACAAGGAAAGAGTCAGAAAGCACAGTCAACAAACTGTCCGAAATTCGAACTGCAGAATCTTTCCTGCCTTAATTAGAACATGTGCCAGGAAAGGAAGGTTTTCAAATAAGGCAAGTTTTCAGAAAAGGAAAGTCTTCAAATGAGGAAAGTGCAGAAGCAAAAGTAAACAAGGAAAGCTCAGTCAGAAGATTATTTGAAATTCAAATCGCAGATCTTTCTTTCCTTGTTCAAAGATGTGCATACACTGCAGCAGTCATATCTTCCTGTTTAGGCAGCAAGATCTCAAGGAGATGCTCTTCCTCTTCTGCATTCAGCATTCAAAATTCAAACGAAGGCTCCACCTAAAAAGGAAAGACTAGACAGACATATTTCCACTTCTGCACATTAATGACTGCATTCTCCTGCCTCTTTTGCAATCCATGCGCGTGCCACCTCTTCTGGAAGCATGATCCGCGCGTCCTTCCTCTTCTGAAAGCCTTGGTACGTGCATATTTCCTTATGAACATCGAGCCACGACTTTTCTTCCTCTATTGGCAGCCTTGGATCGCTCTTCCTTCCTTTTCAAGCACAAGGTACGCTCCTTTCCTATTCTGAAGGCAATCTGCGCGCCAACTTCTTTCTGAAGCCTTGCAGTCCGATTCTTTCCTCTTTTGCAACAACTTGGGCAGCAAGTTGCACATGGGCAGCACCTTGCGCAGCCTCTACACTAATTAGGAAGCAAGGTCAGCATCTAAACTTATTTAGGAAGCACAATCTACGCCTCCTTCCCTTTCTGAGACCAAACCGCGCGCATCAACTTCCTTTCGCAGTGCATTTTCGCGCAGCCTTCCTTCTGAAGCCGAAAAGCGCGATTCTTTCCTTTTCAGACACATCTTGGGCAGAAAATACCTCTTGGGCAGTAAGTATGACCTAGGGCAACACTTTTCAACTATAAAAAGCCACATAAGAAGCCTCTACATGGTCTTTACACTCCCCCTGGGAGACACCTACGGGATTGCAAGTGACATCTTCTCTTTTTCTTCCTTTCTTTATTTTTAGTTTTTGTTTCAGCCATGAGTGGCTGAAACCTTTTTTCTAGTTGAGGATTTGGTGAAACTTTGGTTGTATTTTTGGATTGAGAGACTTGAACTACATGGTTAATCTTTAGTTGCTTTTCAATATTCATGTAATTTGGTGCTTTAAGATATTATTGCTTTGTCGTGCGGATCTCTATTGATCTTTGATTTCAAGGTAATATATTGTTGTTTGAATAATCTTAGTCCGTATTTGCTTGGATTGCTCAAATATAAGAACACTTGGTGTAAAAACCAAGGAAATTGCATGATCTAGTGTTGTCTCCATGCATGTGGGTGACTAGAATTGGTTCTCTCTATTTATATATGCGATTGACTATTGTATAAGGCCTGTGGCTCAAAGACGTTCTTTGGCAATTGTTAATTAGTAATTAATTGGAGGACTATCCCTAATTGATTTAACCTAAAAGAGAGATAATGGATGTGAGAAGCTTCTTCAATCTCCATGGCCAATTTATTGAATCAACAAAGGAACATATGAGTCAATGATCAATCCCATCAACTTAAAGTGAATCCGAATCTTCAACTAGAGCTTTTCTCTTATTTGTTTTCTCTTTATTTTTATTATTTGCTTTACTTTATTGTTTCCACCATTAGTTTAATCAAATCAATCTCAAACCCCCCTTATTTACTTTACTTGCAATTTATTTTCATTGTTTATTTATTTTCTGTTTGTTCATTTGGTCTACTCAAGGAAGGTAAATAAGTATCAATTCCCTGTGGATACGATCCTTTTACCACTGTCTACAGTTTCAATATTGTTGGTAGTTAAAAAGGTTATTTATTTTGACCGGCTTCGACAACCGTTCTGTCAAAATTGGCGCCGTTGCCGGGGACTTGATTTAACTTATTTGTTTTTCTTTCAGGACCAAATTAAAAAAAAAAAAAAAAAGAGAGCACGTCATCGTAGACCATCTTCTGAAACATCTCAATCGCACATCTGAATCATGGATGAGGTAAGTAGATCTGATCTTTCTTTTCTAACATCTTTATTGAAAGATTTAACCATAGAACAAGACGCGGTAAGTACACCTTTCCGCCTTGTGGAACTTTATGAACAAATCGCTGCTATGAGAAGTTTTGTTATAGACCAAGCTGAACAAGCTTTTGAAGAACAACAACTCCAACAAGTACATGCATGTGAAAGATTCTATGGACAGCCGAGATATGCAATACCTGAAGATACCAGAACTAATCTTTATAAGATGTTGGAGACTTTGCACAATTTCCAACAGGAAGTGGATCGAGTAGCCGCCAAATGGAGAGAAGACATGGTAAGAAAAGAGGAAGAGCGTCAAGCTGATGATGAAAGATGGCAAGTACAAGAACAAGTTGCTGAAGAAACCCAACCAGAAGATAGTTTGTCCAATCAAACTGATCAAACAGAACTTGTTGCTTTAGATATCATTGATTTTATGAGCCAAGATGTTTTTTATGTAAATCAAAATGATATGCTAAATGATGATCCTTGCAGGAAAGAGAGCCAGAAAGAGCCAGAACTGAAAGAAACTGACTGTTGCATCCAACAGGTGGACTGCAGCCATGCGCAGAATGAACAAAAGCAGATCGCACCACTTCAGCTTGGTGCGCAGATCAACCTTGCGCAGGACAGTCCTGCAACACTTCCAGTCACACTTCTTCAGCTTCCATCGCATGAAACTCCTTCCAGCCTCCCATTGCAGACCAACCTTGCGCAAGAAGGAGTACCTGAAAGCCTTTCAGTTGTGTCCTTTCAGCTTCAATCGCAGATCAGTGGTCTTCCGCCTCCCTTTCGGGTAAGTTCTGCGCAGAAAGAAGAATCTGAAACTCCTTTCAGCCTTCCAATGCAAACAGCCCAGGCTCACAAGGAACAAATGGTATTCCAAGCACCCAAACCAAAGGAGCATGCAGATCTATGCTTGCCCAAGCCTCCAGATAAGGTAGAATTTGTTTTGCCCGAACTCAATGCTAAACTGCAGCTACATATGGAGAAATATCAATTGAAGCTCGAAGTGCTAAAAAATGCAAACATAAGGGCTAGAGGCACACCTCATCTGAAAGAGGAGAAACTGATCATGTTACTTCACGAGTACATGAAAGAAATAAGATGGGTTAAGACTAAATCAAAAGGCGTGCTACACTATTCACTTAATTCTGTTGGGACCCTTTTTCCTCCCCCAATTACTTGAGACAACTTGCCAAGTGGATCGCACCATACAACACCACACCAGGGGAGTACTCAGTTTTCTTTGTTCTTTTATGTTTTCTATACATTGAGGACAATGCATGATTTAGGTGTGGGGGTGCGGATCTGAAATTTTTAATTTTTTGCTTTAGACACATTTTTCCTTTCAGTTTGCATTTTCCTTTCAGTTTTTTCTTTTAGTTTGCATTTTCTTTTCAGTTTTCCTTTCAGTTTGTGTTTGATCAACCATGGTCTTCTTCTTTCTGATTTGCTTTACTCAAATTGATGAGCTATGTTGATGAACTTTCTTTCCATGACCCCATTGATGTGATGACTCTTTAACCCTATGTTGAATCAATTGCAATAAGATGTATTCATGTTTGGGAATTGCTTTTTGAATTGAATCTTGGAGCTTACCAATGGTGAAAAATATACTGATGACCCTCGATTGAAGATGACAAAAATGAAATTGTGTGAATGAACTTAACATGACTTGATTTAGCAATAGGTGTTGATTTGCCCAAATCATTGAGAGAAAGAAAATTCAGCAAAGGCAAAGCCCTCAAAAGCACAAAAAAAAAAAATGGAGAAAATTGTTCCAATGGTCAAAAGACTATGAACAAGGCTAAATAGCCACTTGGATAGGTGACCCACTGAAAGATCTAAAAGTACATCAAAAATAGGTTGGTGACCTTTCCAAGCAAGATCTAAAGTGCAAAAGCCTGAATAAAGTACTTCAAGGTAAGGGCAAGTCACACCAAAAGCTAGAAAAAGTCTTAATATATAATGTGCATGGTCTCTCTTGAGGAAAACCAATCCTAGCCATGGTAAGTAAAGGGAAACAAGGAAAGAGGTAAGTAACCTTGATGCATACATTCTTTATTGCAATGATTCAAAATAGGGGTCTAGAGTAAGAGCTTAAGTGGAAATAAGGATCAAAGCAAAGAGAGTTTGTTTAACTATGTTTGTTTGCTTGAGGACAAGCAAAAGGTTAGGTGTGGGGGTATTTGACAGAGCGCATTTTAGGCCATATTATCATGATCTTAATGATGTTTATTTGCACATTTTCTGCCTAATTTGGTTGTTTTGTTCATGTTTTGCAGAAACTAGGTGTGAAAAGACATTCTGGAGAAAACGCTCTTAAAACTGCCAAAAAGTGCCAAATATGGAAAGTTCCAGAAAAGGAAAGTTTTCATATATGGAAAGTTTCAAATAAGGAAAGTTTCATATATGGAAAGTGCCAAACAAGGAAAGAGTCAGAAAGCACAGTCAACAAACTGTCCGAAATTCGAACTGCAGAATCTTTCCTGCCTTAATTAGAACATGTGCCAGGAAAGGAAGGTTTTCAAATAAGGCAAGTTTTCAGAAAAGGAAAGTCTTCAAATGAGGAAAGTGCAGAAGCAAAAGTAAACAAGGAAAGCTCAGTCAGAAGATTATTTGAAATTCAAATCGCAGATCTTTCTTTCCTTGTTCAAAGATGTGCATACACTGCAGCAGTCATATCTTCCTGTTTAGGCAGCAAGATCTCAAGGAGATGCTCTTCCTCTTCTGCATTCAGCATTCAAAATTCAAACGAAGGCTCCACCTAAAAAGGAAAGACTAGACAGACATATTTCCACTTCTGCACATTAATGACTGCATTCTCCTGCCTCTTTTGCAATCCATGCGCGTGCCACCTCTTCTGGAAGCATGATCCGCGCGTCCTTCCTTTTCTGAAAGCCTTGGTACGTGCATATTTCCTTATGAACATCGAGCCACGACTTTTCTTCCTCTATTGGCAGCCTTGGATCGCTCTTCCTTCCTTTTCAAGCACAAGGTACGCTCCTTTCCTATTCTGAAGGCAATCTGCGCGCCAACTTCTTTCTGAAGCCTTGCAGTCCGATTCTTTCCTCTTTTGCAACAACTTGGGCAGCAAGTTGCACATGGGCAGCACCTTGCGCAGCCTCTACACTAATTAGGAAGCAAGGTCAGCATCTAAACTTATTTAGGAAGCACAATCTACGCCTCCTTCCCTTTCTGAGACCAAACCGCGCGCATCAACTTCCTTTCGCAGTGCATTTTCGCGCAGCCTTCCTTCTGAAGCCGAAAAGCGCGATTCTTTCCTTTTCAGACACATCTTGGGCAGAAAATACCTCTTGGGCAGTAAGTATGACCTAGGGCAACACTTTTCAACTATAAAAAGCCACATAAGAAGCCTCTACATGGTCTTTACACTCCCCCTGGGAGACACCTACGGGATTGCAAGTGACATCTTCTCTTTTTCTTCCTTTCTTTATTTTTAGTTTTTGTTTCAGCCATGAGTGGCTGAAACCTTTTTTCTAGTTGAGGATTTGGTGAAACTTTGGTTGTATTTTTGGATTGAGAGACTTGAACTACATGGTTAATCTTTAGTTGCTTTTCAATATTCATGTAATTTGGTGCTTTAAGATATTATTGCTTTGTCGTGCGGATCTCTATTGATCTTTGATTTCAAGGTAATATATTGTTGTTTGAATAATCTTAGTCCGTATTTGCTTGGATTGCTCAAATATAAGAACACTTGGTGTAAAAACCAAGGAAATTGCATGATCTAGTGTTGTCTCCATGCATGTGGGTGACTAGAATTGGTTCTCTCTATTTATATATGCGATTGACTATTGTATAAGGCCTGTGGCTCAAAGACGTTCTTTGGCAATTGTTAATTAGTAATTAATTGGAGGACTATCCCTAATTGATTTAACCTAAAAGAGAGATAATGGATGTGAGAAGCTTCTTCAATCTCCATGGCCAATTTATTGAATCAACAAAGGAACATATGAGTCAATGATCAATCCCATCAACTTAAAGTGAATCCGAATCTTCAACTAGAGCTTTTCTCTTATTTGTTTTCTCTTTATTTTTATTATTTGCTTTACTTTATTGTTTCCACCATTAGTTTAATCAAATCAATCTCAAACCCCCCTTATTTACTTTACTCGCAATTTATTTTCATTGTTTATTTATTTTCTGTTTGTTCATTTGGTCTACTCAAGGAAGGTAAATAAGTATCAATTCCCTGTGGATACGATCCTTTTACCACTGTCTACAGTTTCAATATTGTTGGTAGTTAAAAAGGTTATTTATTTTGACCGACTTCGACAACCGTTCTGTCACGTCCCGTGTGGGACTGGGTTGTGTGTTAATGCAGAATGAAAGGGTGATTGCTTATGCTTCTAGACAGCTGAAGAAGCATGAGTTGAATTACCCCACACATGACCTGGAGATGGCAGCAGTAATCTTTGCACTCAAGATGTGGAGGCACTACCTCTATGGGGTTAAATGTGAGATCTTCACAGATCATAAGAGCCTGCAGTACATCCTGAGTCAAAGAGATTTGAACTTGAGACAAAGAAGATGGGTAGAGCTGCTAAGTGACTATGATTGCAAGATTCAGTACCATCAGGGTAAGGCAAATGTGGTGGCAGACGTCTTAAGCCAAAAATCACTTGGCAGCCTATCCCATATATCAGCAGAGAGAAGGCCAGTGGTGAAGGAGTTTTACAAGCTCATTAAAGAAGGTCTACAGTTGGAGTTGTCTGGTACAGGTGCTTTGGTAGCCCAGATGAGAGTGGCGCCCGTGTTTCTGGAGCAGGTGGCTCAGAAACAGCATGAGGACCTAGAGTTAGTAAAGATTGCCAGGACTGTTCAGTCAGGCAAAAATAGTGAGTTCAGATTCGACAGCAAGGGGATCCTCCGCTATGGGAGCAGACTATGTGTACCAGATGACATAGGGCTAAAAGGAGACATTATGAGAGAGGCTCATAATGCAAGATACAGCGTTCACCCCGGAGCCACCAAGATGTATCAAGATTTGAAGGAAGTTTATTGGTGGCCAGCTATGAAGAGAGAAGTGGCACAGTTTGTGTCAGCCTGCGAAGTGTGTTAGAGGGTGAAGCTGGAACATCAGAAGCCGGCTGGAATGCTTAACCCGCTACCTATTCCAGAGTGGAAATGGGAGAATATAGCTATGGACTTCATAGTGGGGTTACCGGCAACGTCCAACAGATTGGACTCCATATGGGTGATTGTGGACAGACTCACCAAATCTGCTCACTTCATCCCTGTCAGGAGTGGCTATTCTGTGGACAAGTTGGCGCAGGTGTATGTTGACGAGATCGTCAGGCTGCATGGGGTTCCTGTTTCTATAGTGTCCGATAGAGGACCCCAGTTCACCTCCAGATTTTGACGGAGTCTGCAGAACGCTATGGGTACCAGGTTGGATTTTAGCACTGCTTTCCATCCACAGACAGACGGACAATCAGAGAGGACCATCCAGACGATAGAGGATATGCTTAGAATGTGTGTGCTGGATTTTGGCGGTTCTTGGAGGCAGCATCTACCCTTGGTGGAGTTTGCCTACAATAACAGCCATCATGCTAGCATCGGGATGGCTCCATATGAAGCTTTGTATGGGAGGAAGTGCAGATCTCCTGTTTGCTGGGAAGAGGTAGGAGAAAAGGCCTTGGCAGGGCCTGAGCTAGTAGAGATCACCAGCAGGGTGGTACCCATAATCAGAGAAAGGATCAAGACGGCTGCAAGCAGACAGAAGAGTTATGCAGATATCCGCAGAAGACAAGTAGAGTTTCAGGAGGGGGATCTGGTATTGCTCAAGGTGTCTCCTATGAAAGGAGTGGTTCGCTTTGGGAAGAAAGGTAAACTAGCCCCATGATACATTGGACCCTTTGAAATCTTGCAAAAGATTGGAAATGTGTCGTACAAGCTGGATTTACCTGCTTCAATGGAAAGAATCCATCTGGTTTTCCATGTTTCAATGTTGAGAAAGTTTGTGTCAGATCCGGGCAAGGTTCTTAATGAGCCTGATGTGGAGATCCAAGAGGATCTCACCTATGTTGAGCAGCCAGTACGGATCATAGACACCCAGATCAGAAAGCTAAGGAACAAGGAAATCCCGATGGTGAAAGTCCTTTGGAACCACCACAATATGGAAGAATGCACCTGGGAGACACGGGAGTCCATGCTCCAGCAATACCCTTATCTTTTCTAAGGTTAGTCTCTTATGTGTTTTATGTGTATGTTATATTGATTGCTATGCTTGTGCTAGTTGAGGAACATTCGAGGACGAATGTTCTTAAGGGGGGGAGAATGTAATACCCGGCTAGACTCCGGTATTGGGATTCCTACCGTCCGGTGGAATCTCGGGTGTCGGAGACCTCTAGAAGGGTAAAACTATGTTTTCATAAAATGTTTTAATGTGTTTTATGTTTTAAGCATGAAAGAAAATGAGTTTTTGCATGAAAACAACCTTGGAGGAAAACTCAGGTTCGGCCGCCGAACCTCAAGTTGGCCGCCGAACATGCATGCATTTCGGGTGTGCCTTAGGCCCCCGAAAGCATAAGTGAGGGAAACCAGGTTCGGCCGCCGAACATGGCATGCATGCGGAGGCACTTTCGGCTCCCAAACGTGGCCTGGCCAGCCACCTATAAAGGGGTCCCTTAGCAGAAATGGGCGAGCTTTTCTCTCCATTTTCGGCCAAGGTGAGCTCTCCGCCATCCCTCACCGGTTTTGAGTTCCTTTCCTTCAGATCTTTCTCGATTTTCATTAGTTTTACCCTTGTTTTGAAGATTTTCAGGTTTTGAGCAAGTTTTGGAGCTTTGAGGTTCAATGAACTCTCTCTCTCCCATTTTTCAAGCTAAGGTCATTCTCCTCTCGATCTTCAAGAGGTAAGGGCCGATCTTGAGCTTATGGCATGTTTTAAGTAAGTTTTAAGTAGATCTATGGGGTAGAATGCATGTTTAACTTATGGTTAGGTTTATAGGTTTATGTTATGTTTTTGGACAATGTGGATGTTTGATGTGTTGTAGATGGGGTTTAAGATAGTTTGAAGCCCCTAGGAACTTGCATGCTTGAATATGTGTGTTGTAGATTAGGAAAAATGCATGTTAGATGGTTTTGGGAGGCAAATGTGCATGAGGAGCCTAGTTTCTGCCCTTTGGCAGAAACCAGGTTCGGCAGCCGAAGGACTTTCGGCTGCCGAACCTGCCTGGGAGGCCAGCCTTTCGGCTGCCAAAGCTTGCCCCCGAAAAGAGACTTTCATCTCTGGAGGGCACTTTCGGCCGCCGAAGGTGCCGCCGAACCTGTCTGGCTTTCGGCTCTGGAGGGACTTTCGGCCGCCGAACCTGCCGCCGAAAGTGCCCTGTTCAGCCTTCCTTTGCATGTTTTTGCATGGATGTTTTGAGGTGTTTAGGGGGGGTTTTTGGGGGATGTTTTCAGAGTCATGTTATAGTATGTTGGTCCCTCATTTGAGTCCACCTGTGTAGGTTCAGACCCGAGGAACCAAGGACCTCAGCAGTGAGTCAACTGCTTCAGTTAGTGTCAGAGCTAGCCAGAGGTGAGTAGAATAAACTCTTATCTTTTTACAAATGAAAATTTTAGCATGAATCATACATCACGGATGCCATGTGATATTTTAAGTTGTTTGCATTAGAAATCACGACTATGTTGCATTGCATAATATGTTGTTGATGTGGATGAATGTTGAATGATCCATTAGCCCTCATATGTTATGACATGATGATATGATATGGAAGTCCAGGTGTGGCCTGCACTACCCCCCTGGCACTATGTAAGAGAAAGACCGGATGTGGCCTGCACTACGCCCCCGGCACCATTGGTTATGTATGTTATGTTATGTATAAGAGAAAGACCAGGTGTGGCCTGCACCACGCCCCTGGCATGATTGGAATATGTAGAGGGCTAAATGGTGACAAGTTCATCCTTGATATGATTAGTTGTGATGTGATGCATTTCATGATAACATGTGTTTTAAATGCTTTATTATTCTGCTCACTGGGCTCTAGCAGCTCACCCTTTCCCCTTATCCCCCAGGTTTGCAGGTACAGGGTAGACCAGGAGGTCAGCAGGAGTAAAGTCTGTTTGTATGTAATAGTTAGAAGTTGTGGACATGATGAATTTGTAATGTAATGTCTTATGTAGTCATGATATGTAATAATGATATTGAGGATTAGAGGTTGTGCTTGACCCTATGTATATGGTTATCCCTTTTGATACATGATCCTAGATCTTTTATGATGTTTATGTAAACCAGCTCAACATATGTTGTATCGCCCATTGGGGCATTGATGAGATCCCACAGAGGGGTCATGGTTATGATTATGAGTATGTATTGTGCATGCACAGGTTGAGTTTGGTGTATGAATGAATAGAAAAGTTTTAATTTTTATGTATGTTCTTGATCATGTATGGGATTAAACAGGTTTACAGGTTGTATGTTGGGCTTGCTACGGGTCCTGGCGGCCTTAAGCCGACCTGGATCCTAGCGCCGGTAGCGGTCCGATTTTCGGGTCGTTACATTGGTGGCCAGGAATAAAAAGAGACATAGCATAGTTTGTTTCAAAATGCTTAACCTGTCAGCAGGTAAAAGCATAGCACCAAGTTCCTTCTGGTTTGCTACAACCAATCTCTATACCAGAATGGAAATGGGATCGAGTTACTATGGATTTTGTCACTAGTCTGCCACTCACACCAAGAAAGAAAGATGTTGTATAGGTGATTGTTGATAGATTGAAAAAATCTGCACATTTTCTACCTGTCAGAACAGATTATTCCCTTGAAAAATTAGCAGAATTGTACATAAACGAGATAGTACGACTGCATGGCGCACCTATCTCTATCATATCTGACAGAGACCCAAGGTTTACATCAAGATTTTGGGAGAAATTGCATGAAGCCTTGGGTATCAGATTGAACTTCAGTACAGCTTTTCATCCCCAAACAGATGGACAGTCAGAAAAGGGTAGTTCAGATCTTAGAAGACATGTTAAGAAGCTGTGTTATTGAATTTGAAGGAAGCTAGGAAAGTATCTTTCATTAATGGAATTCGCTTACAACAACAGCTACCAGTCCAGTATTAAAATGGCACCTTATGAAGCACTGTATGGGAGGAAATGCAGGACTCCTCTATGTTGGAAAAGCTAAGTGAAGATAAGCTTATGGGTCTTGACTTGATAAGACAAACAGAAGAAAAGGTTAAGATCATCAAAGAGAGGTTAAAGGCAGCATCAGACAGACAAAAGTCATATGCAGATAAAAAAAGAAAGAATATAGAGTTTTCAGTGGGCGATAAAGTCTTCCTTAAAGTTTCACCTTGGAAGAAAGTGCTGAGATTCGGCAAAAAGGGCAAACCAAGTCCTAGGTTTATCGGTCCTTATGAAATTATGGAACGTGTATGATCGGTAGCCTACAAGCTAGCCTTACCACCAAAACTTGACAAGATACACAATGTCTTTCATGTTTCTATGCTTAGAAGATACAGATCAGATCTCTTATGTCCTCCCAGCGGAATCGGTGGATGTACAGCCAAACTTGTCATATGAATAACTTGTGAAAATTCTAGCAAGATAAATAAAAGAGTTGAGAAACAAAAGAATTCCTCTTGTTAAAGTCCTGTGGAGGAATCACAAAGTAGAAGAAGCAACTTGGGAGAGCGAAGATGTCATAAAAGCACAGTATCCTCATCTCTTTAATACAGGTAAAATTTTGAGGACAAAATTTTTATAAGAGGGGTAGAGTTGTAACATCCCAAAAATAAAATAAAATAAAAAATAAAAAATAAATAAAAAAAGAATAAGAAGAAAAAAAAAAGAAGAAAAAAATAATAAGAATAAAAAAAAGAGAGAAAGAAAAAAATAAAATAAATTAATTTAAGGACAAGTGGCAATTTGCTAGTCACTTAACCAAATAAATTAAAAAAAGAAGAAGAAGAAGAAGAAGAAGAAAAGTCTAGAAGATAAGAAGAAGAACCCATCTTCTTCAATTCTCCTTCCTCTGCCGTGAACCAAAAAAAAATCTCATTCTCCATCTTTTCTCTTCTATACCAAATTCCTTCAAATTTTCATCTCCAATCAATTACCCATTTTCTCCCAACACATTTTCAAAGTAGAATTTGAAGAAAAGAAAAGAAATCAAAGAGAAAATTCAAGGTTGAGGGAGAGTGAATAGTAACCAAGGGTTTGAAAATTTAAAAGTATGTTAGGGGTTTTGATGTAGGAATGTTTCTTATCATTTTTATGTGAATATTTATAAAGAATATTGTATTAATATGATTTATTTGTTTATTTTTCATGAAGAAGAAGTGGAAGGAAAGAGTGGAAACTCTAAAGGAAAAGAAAAGGAAGAATAGAAATTTTAAGCTTGTGGAAGATTTTGGAAGGTTTAAGGTTTGTTCTCAACTTTATTTGAATAAATTCAATAATTTGTTAATTAGGTTTTATTTAAAAATTTTATTACCTTAGTAGAACTAAATCAAGTGAATAATATTTTAGTTATATAGTATGATTAAAGTTTGAAGAAATGATAAATTTAATAAATAGAAAATTTTGAAATTTATACGTAATTTGAGCAAAACTCAAGTTATGGACTAAGTGGAATGTCTCTACTTTCTTTGATAGGGATGTAATTTGGCTAAGATATAGTAACAAGGAAAAAAAATTAATTATTAGTCTAAATAAGGAATACTATGTTAAATGTTGTAAATTAATTAAATTAGGGTTGAAAGAAAGTTATTGGATAGAAATAAAAATTAAAAGAAAAAGAAAAATAAGATATAATATATCGTGATAAATAGAAAAAAAATATTATATTAAAAAAATAATAATAGTTAATTAATTAAGGATTAAATTATGAATTTGTAATTTATGTAGTTGAATTAAATTAATAGATTTACATGATATGACAATGTTTAAAGGCAGAGCCGTAATATGATAAAGTATTATAGTTTGAATAATTGAAAGTTACACTGTATTGAAAATTTTTGTACCCATGTTTAAATGTGTAAATTATTTAAAGTCTGGTCCTAGTAAATTTGGTGGGAATTGTGAGTTAGTTTAATGTTGTGGCATGCTATATACAGATCTTGCAGTACTACACTACAGTTACACTGATTTTTGGGATACAATGAGGTACCTATAGTTATAGACTCGGCTTTTGAGCCATACAGTTATTTGGCACTTTGTGCCCTACAGATACAGTTTTTTTATCTGACTTAATAGTCCCATTTAAATTTATAGGGGCTAAAAGAAAAATAATAAATAAATAAAAGTATTAAGAGAAAATAAAATTTTTTACATGAAGAAAAAGAAAAAGATTATGAAGTTGAAATTTGTATATATGTGAAATAATAATATGATTTAGAATTGTTTCAATTATTTGTTTGATTTATTGTTGATAAATGAATTTTGATTTAAATGTTTTATTTAAAAAAAAAAGTTGAGCACCACTAAGCAATTTACTTAACGCGTAGGAATTTATTTTTCCTCGCGCAGGTTGTAGATCCAAGGAGCAGTAGATCAAGATCTGCATCAACTCAGTCAGAGTTATATCATTAACTATCTTGGTGTATATTTTGTAAATTTTATATAAAGTTAATTTTGAAAATATGACATGTACATAAAGATTTAGAGATAAGTTGTATATGGTTTGAATTAGATATATTTGAATATTTTAATTTTGGTGTAAATATGGGTTACTAATATAAGTTTTTGTATTGAGATTAATGAGATGGTTATGAAGTGTTTAATCTGAGTGGAAATTGTGTTGATATTAAAAGAAGTTTGGGGGTTAAGGTTGAAGTTTATAGAAGTGTAATATTACTATTCACAGGTGGAATTAAGTCCATATTTCAGGAAAAACTCTGCCGGATTTTCGGTAATAATAATAATAAAAAAATGGCCATGAATTACATGATATAAATTAAAGGAAAAATAAGAGAATTGTTACATAATATAATATCTCCGGCTCGGTTAATTAAATAATCGGGTGGAAGTGTTACAGATGCTCTTTGGCTTAGAATTATACGAGGTAAGTATGCTCTTTATGGGTCTAAGTTTGCTATATTTGTTCCAAAACCTAATACTTATATGATATGGAAGGGTATTGTGAGTATTAGGGAATTATTACAACAAGGTTCCTATGTAGAGGTTGGTAATGGCCATTTGACAAATGTTTGGAATGATGTATGGTTGGGTGATTCTTCGTTAATCGTCCAGGCTCAAGTCGTGGTTCCAGCTTATCTATGCCGGTTGAAGGTATCTAAGCTTATCTATGCCAGTTGAAGGTAGCTTAGATATGGCAAGGGATATACTGGTGTTGGGATTTGATCTCTCCCTTCCTTCCAACATCTCTTTGTCTCCAATTGGAACCTATGGTAGTGAGGCCACATCTTTTTTATCATGATCAATAGCATGGAAAGATACTTCCTCTGGTAATTTCTCTGTGAAGTCTGCTGTAATGACCCGGAAACCGGACCGCTACCGGCACTAGGATCCAAATCGGCTTAAGGCCGCCGAGACCCGTAGCAAGCCTAACTGTAACGACCCGAAAATCGGACTGCTACGGGCGCTAGGATCCAAGTCGGCTTAAGGCCGCCGGGGCCCGTAGCAAGCCTAAAATGCATCCTGTAAACCTGTTTAATCCCATACATGATCAACAACATATATAAAAATTAAAACTTTTCTTTCATACATTCTATCATACACCAAACTCAACCTGTGCATGCACTGAACATAGTCATAATCATAAACATTGGCCCCTCTGTGGGACCTCATCAATGCCCCCAATGGGTGGCATAACATGTGTTGGGTTGGTTTACATAAGCATTACAAAACATCTAAGATCATGTATTAAAAGGGATACCATACACATAGGGTCAAGCACAATCTCTAATCCTCAATGTCATTACATTACATAACTATTCACAACTCTACATCATTATACAATTTGTCATGTCCACATTCTAGCTATTACATACACAAGACTTCATTACTCTTGCTGACCTCCTGGTCTACCCTGTACCTACAAGCCTGGGGGTTAAGGGAGAGGGGTGAGCTACAAGAGCCCAGTGAGCAGAATAATAAAACATTTGAAACATATGATAACATGAAATGCATCACATCACAGCTAATCACATCAAGGATGAATTTGTCACCAATAGTCCTCTACATGGTCCAACTGTGCCAGGGGCGTAGAATGGGCCTCACTGGTCTTTCTCTTACATAATCATAACATAGCATAACATAACATTCTAACTGTGCCAGGGGCGTAGAATGGGCCTCACTGGTCTTTCTCTTACATGGTGCCAGGGGCGTAGAATGGGCCTCACTGGTCTTCCGTACCGTATCATCATCATATCATAACATATGAGGACTAAAGGATCATTCAACATTCATCCGCATCATCAACATATTATGCAATGCAACATATTTGTGAGTTCTAATGCAAGCACCCTATTATATCTCATGGCATTCATGATGTGTGAATCATGCTAAAACTGGTTTATTTATTTAAAAGCATAAGAGTTATTCCACTCACCTCTGGCTGAAGCTCTACTAACTCAGAAGCAGCTGAACTCACTGCTGGGGTCCTCGGTTCCTCGGGTCCGAACCTACACAGGTGGACTCAAATGAGGGACCAACATACTATAACATGACTCTGAAAACATCCCCCAAAAACCCTCTAAAACACCTCAAAACATCCATGCAAAAACATGCAAAGGAAGGCTGGACAGGGCACTTTCGGCGGCAGGTTCGGCGGCCGAAAGTCCCTCCAGAGCCGAAAGTCAGGCAGGTTCGGCGGCACCTTCGGCGGCCGAAACTCCCAGACAGAGGCGAAACTCATGCATGTTCGGCGGCACTTTCGGCGGCCGAAACTCCCAGACAGAGACGAAAGTCTCCTTTCGGGGGCAAGCTTCGGCAGCCGAAGGCTGCCTCCACAAGCATGTTCGGCGACCGAAAGTTCCTTCGGCTGCCGAACCTGGTTTCTCCCTTAGTGGCAGAAACTCAGCTCTTCTATGCATATACGCCTCCCAAACTTTCCAATCATGCATAAACATATTCTACAACACACATACACAAGCATACAAGCTCCTAGGGGCTTCAAACTATTCTAAGCCCCATCTACAACACATCAAACATGCATTGGCAAGCCACATTGTTCAAAAACACAACATAAACTCATAAACCTAACTATGAGCTAAACATGCATTCTACCCCATAGATCTTTATAAAACTTACTTAAAACATGAAATGAGTTCAAGATCGGCCCTTACCTCTTGAAGATCGAGAGAGGGACGACCTAAACTTGGAGATGGGAGATTTTCAACTTCCTTGGGTCTCCAAGCTCAAAACTTGCTCAAAACTTGAAAATCTTCAAAACAAGATGAAAACTTGTGAAAATCGTGAAAGATTTGAAGGAAGAACTCAAAGATTGGTGAGGGGCGGCGGAGAGCTCACCTTGGCCGAAAATGGGGAAAAAGCTCGTCCGTTTTCGGCAAAGGGACTCTTTTATAGTGGCTGGCTAGGCCACGTTTGGCGGCCGAACTTGGACTTCCCTCACTTATGCTTTCAGGGGCCTAAAGCACACCCGCAACGCATGCATGTTCGGCGGCCGAACTTAAGGTTCGGCGGCCGAACCTGAGTTTTCCTCCAAGGTTGTTTTCATACAAAACTCATTTTCCTTTTTGCTTAAAACCATAAAACATATTAAAACTTTTTATGAAAACATGGAGATCCGAGATTCCACCGGACGGTAGGAATTCCGATACTGGAGTCTAGCCGGGTATTACATTCTCCCCCCCTTAAGAACATTCGTCCCCGAATGTTCCTCAACTAGCACATAGCATGGCATACACATATCATACATACAAAGCACATAAAACTCACAAGGAACTAACCTCAGAAAAGATAAGGGTATTGCTGGAGCATGGACTCCCGTGTCTCCCAAGTGCACTCTTCCATATTGTAGTGGTTCCACAGGACTTTCACCATCGGGATTTCCTTGTTTCTTAGCTTCCTGATCTGGGTGTCTATGATCCGCACTGGCTGCTCAACATAGGTGAAATCCTCTTGGATCTCCACATCAGGCTCACTAAGAACCTTGCCCGGATCTGACACAAATTTCCTCAACATTGAAACATGGAAAACCGGATGGATTCTTTCCATTGAAGCAGGTAAATCCAGCTTGTATGACACATTCCCAATCTTTTGCAAGACTTCAAAGGGTCCGATGTATCGCGGGGCTAGTTTACCTTTCTTTTCGAACCGAACCACTCCTTTCATTGGAGACACCTTGAGCAATACCAGATCCCCCTCCTGAAACTCTACCTATCTTCTACGGATGTCTGCATAACTCTTCTGTCTGCTTGCAGCAGTCTTGATCCTTTCTCTGATTATGGGTACTACCCTGCTGGTAATCTCTACTAGCTCAGGCCCTGCCAAGGCCTTTTCTCCAACTTCTTCCCAGCAAACAGGTGATCTGCACTTCCTCCCATACAAAGCTTCGTATGGAGCCATCCCGATGCTAGCATGATGGCTGTTATTGTAGGCAAACTCCACCAAGGGTAGATGCTGCCTCCAAGAACCCCCAAAATCCAGCACACACATTCTAAGCATATCCTCTATGGTCTGGATGGTCCTTTCTGATTGTCCGTCCGTCTGTGGATGGAAAGCAGTGCTAAAATCCAACCTGGTACCCATGGCGTTCTGCAGACTCCGCTAAAATCTGGAGGTGAACTGGGGCCCTCTATCAGACACTATTGAAACAGGGACCCCATGCAGCCTGACGATCTCATCAACATACACCTGCTCCAACTTGTCCACAGAATAGCCACTCCTGACAGGGATGAAGTGAGCAGATTTTGTGAGTCTGTCCACAATCACCCATATGGAGTCCAATCTATTGGACGTCGCCGGTAACCCCACTACGAAGTCCATAGCTATATTCTCCCACTTCCACTCTGGAATAGGTAGCGGGTTAAGCATTCCAGCCGGCTTCTGATGTTCCAGCTTCACCCTCTGACATACTTCGCAGGCTGACACAAGCTGTGCCACTTCTTTCTTCATCGCTGGCCACCAGTAAACTTTCTTCAGATCTTGATACATCTTGGTGGCTCCGGGGTGAACGCTGTATCTTGCATTATGAGCCTCCCTCATAATGTCTCCTTTTAGTCCTATGTCATCTGGTACACACAATCGACTCCCATAGCGGAGGATCCCCTTACTGTCAAATCTGAACTCACTGTCTTTGCCTGACTGAACAGTCCTGGCAATCTTCACTAACTCTGGGTCCTCATGCTGTTTCTGAGCCACTTGCTCCAGAAACACAGGTGTCACTCTCATCTGGGCCACTAAAGCACCTGTACCAGACAACTCCAACTGTAGACCTTCATTAATGAGCTTGTAAAACTCCTTCACCACTGGTCTCCTCTCTGCCGTGATGTGGGATAAACTGCCTAGTGACTTCCGGCTTAGGGCGTCTGCCACAACATTCGCCTTACCCTGATGGTACTGAATCTTGCAATCATAGTCACTCAGCAGCTCTACCCATCTCCTCTGTCTCAAATTCAAATCTCTTTGACTCAGGATGTACTGTAGGCTTTTATGATCTGTGAAGATCTCACATTTAACCCCATAGAGGTAGTGCCTCCACATCTTGAGTGCAAAGATTACTGCTGCCATCTCTAGGTCATGTGTGGGGTAATTCAACTCATGCTTCTTTAGCTGTCTAGAAGCGTAAGCAATCACCCTCTCATTCTGCATTAGTACACAACCCAGTCCCACACGAGACGCATCACAAAAGACTGTAAAGTCCTCATCACTAGATGGCAGAGCTAACACTGGTGCTGAAGTCAACCTCTTCTTAAGCTCTTCAAAACTCTCTTCGCACTGGTCGGTCCACACAAACTTTTGATTCTTCCTGGTTAACCTGGTCAGAGGAGCTGCAACTTTTGAGAAGTCCTGGACAAACCTCCTGTAGTAACTTGCCAAACCCAAGAAACTCCTGATCTCCGTCACTGAAGTGGGTCTAGGCCAGTTAGCCACAGCTTCTACCTTCTTGGGGTCCACCTCTATTCCATTCTCTGACACTACATGCCCCAAGAATGAGATGCTCCTCAGCCAGAACTCACATTTGGAGAACTTGGCATACAAGCCATGTTCCCTCAAGGTCTGCAAAACCAACCACAGATGATGGGCATGCTCCTCTGCATTCCTGGAATACACTAAGATATCATCTATGAAGACAATAACGAAGTGATCCAGGTACTGACTAAACACTCTGTTCATGAGATCCATGAATGCTGCAGGGGCGTTGGTTAACCCGAACGGCATTACAAGGAACTCAAAATGCCCATATCTGGTCCTGAAGGCTGTCTTCGACACATCCTCCTCCCTTATCCTTAGCTGATGGTACCCCGATCTCAGATCTATTTTGGAGAAACAACCTGCTCCGGCTAGCTGGTCAAATAGATCGTCGATCCTAGGCAACGGGTACTTATTCTTGGTAGTGACTTTGTTCAACTGCCTGTAGTCGATACAAAGCCTAAGGGATCCATCCTTCTTTCTGACAAACAAGACTGGTGCACCCCAAGGTGAGGTGCTCGGTCGGATGAAGCCCTTTTCTACCAGCTCTTGCAACTGTTCCTTCAATTCTTTCAACTCGGCTGGAGCCATCCTGTAGGGAGGGATAGAGATCGGTCGGGTTTCAGGCATCAGTTCTATCTCGAACTCTATCTCCCTAGTAGGTGGTAAACCTGGCAGCTCGTCTGGGAAGACGTCTAGAAACTCTCTAACCACTGGCACCGAGGCGGGCTCTCTAACCTGACTGCTAAGCTCTCTCACATGAGCCAAATACCCCTGACATCCCTTCCTAAGCAACCTACGAGCCTGGAGAGCTGATATCAGACCTCTAGGTGTACCCCTCCTGTCTCCTCTGAAGACTACCTCTGACCCATCCTGACCTCTGAACTTGACTACCTTGTCCCTGCAGTCCAAGGTAGCACCATGGGTAGACAACCAGTCCATCCCTAGAATGACGTCAAAATTTGTCAAGTCTAGAACCACAAGGTCGGCGGACAAGCATCTTCCCTCAACAAACACAGGACTACACTGGCAGACTGACTCTGCCACTGATGGATCACACTTGGGTCCACTGACCCAGAGAGGACACTCTAACCCAGAGATCATCAACCCTAACCTTTGAACAGCTCTCGGAGCAATAAAAGAATGAGATGCACCAGGATCCATCAAGGCATACACATCTGAACAACCAATGACTAAGTTACCTGCCACCACGGTGTTAGATGCATCTGCCTCCTGCTGAGTCATCGTGAAGATCCGTGCTGGAGCTGATGGACCTTCACCTCTGAAACCTGCTAAAGAAGAGGCTGCCCCTCTCCCTCTGCCTCTGCCACTGGCCTGAGTCACGGCTGGAGCTGCTGGCTGAGCCACACTACCAGAAGCTGTCTGCTGAGACTGTGCTCCAAAAGCTGCCCTAGGACACTCCCGAGCCATGTGTCCCTCTTGCTCGCATCTGAAGCAGGTTGTTGTCCCAGCCCGGCAAACCCCCCTGTGTGGCCTACTACACTTTGCACAAACTGCATTATCCGCACCAGAGCTCGAACCACTCCCTAGTCCCAGACTGGACTTGACCTTATTCCAAAACTTGTTCTTCTTCGACTTCTTGGTGGTACTGCTCCACCTCTTGCTGCCTGAAGCTGCTGCACTAAAAGAAGAAGAGCCTGGTGTCTTAGAACCAGAAGGTTGTGCCACTGACTGCTTAACTGTCCCCTAAACGATGGCACTGGCCTCCATTTTCCGGGCCATATCCACTATGGCATGGAAGCTCTCCCTATCTGCTGACTGGATCAAGGAGGAATATCTGGAGTGGAGTTTCGTGATATACCTCCTTGACCTTTTCTGGTCTGTGTCAAGGTTTTGCCCTGCAAATGGCAACAGATCTAAGAATCTGTCTGTGAACTCCTCTACACTCATATCATCGGTCTGCCTCAACTGCTCAAACTCTATCATCTTAGCTCCCTTGAACTATCTGGGAAAGCCCAACCTGCAAACTCGTTTGCAAACTCTTTCCAAGACATGCTGTCCACTCTCGGGTTCACATAATTCTTGAACCATTCTCGTGCCTTCTTGCACTTAAGCGTGAACCCAGCCATCTGAATGGCTCTACTGTCATCAGCCCTAATCTCATCTATGATCACCTTAACCCTTTCAAGATACACAAATGGGTCATCCCCTTTTTCATACTGAGGAGCACCCAGTTTCATGTAGTCGGTCATCTTGACCTTGCTCCCACTGGCTGAGCTAGGTCTAGAAGGTTGAGTAACTGGGGCTGCTGGTTTTGTAGGTGGTGGAGGTGGTGTAACATTTTTTGAGGTAGGGTTTGCTAGATTTGGATAGTAAGGTGGGGGTGGATATATTGGGTATTGTGAATATGGTGGGTAGTAAGGTGGGTATGGCATCTGTGTGGGATAAGGGGTGAAGCTAGGGTAATCCGACGTACCTCCCATCGAATACCCTGGATTTTGTGAGAAGTGTGGGTAGTGGGGTGGCTGAACAAATCCCGAGGCCTGAGTGCCTCCTTGGGACTCTCCCATTCCCTCTTCTGACATGCTAACTCCCAGACTGCCATCCCTCCTCTGCTCTACATCCATATCATCCTCCATGTCTTCAGACATTCCTCCCTGAACTGTTCCCCTCACTGATCTGCTCCTACCCAGATCCATAGACCTTTTAGGGTCCCTTACTGCTCTTTCTCTGTTAGACCTACAAGACATTGCCCTAGGCAATGTAGGAGGACGGGCGCTCATGCCCTCATCCTCAGGTGGCACTCCAGTCAATCGTGCAGATCGACGAGTTCCTCTCATCCTGATTTCTGAAAGGCAACACATAACAAGCAAACATTAGCATCATATGGTTCTTGTGGGCACACATGAACCCTCATCACATACATCACATATCATTAATGCACATGCATATAATCATGGCATTTCACATCATCATGCAAGACAGGACTCCACATCCTATCCTAGTGGACATGATCTTCCTATTGTGCTTGACCTTCTATAACATCTATGAGCCCGACACTCTAGGTCCGACCATATGAACCTAGGGCTCTGATACCATTCTGTAACGAACCGAAAATCGGACCGCTACCGGCGCTAGGATCCAGGTCGGCTTAAGGCCGCCGAGGCCCGTAGCAAGCCTAACATGCATCCTGTAAACCTGTTTAATCCCATACATGATCAACAACATACATAAAAATTAAAACTATTCTTTCATACATTCTATCATACACCAAACTCAACCTGTGCATGCACTGAACATAGTCATAATCATAAACATTGGCCCCTCTGTGGGACCTCATCAATGCCCCCAATGGGTGGCATAACATGTGTTGGGTTGGTTTACATAAGCATTACAAAACATCTAAGATCATGTATTAAAAGGGATACCATACACATAGGGTCAAGCACAATCTCTAATCCTCAATGTTATTACATTACATAACTATTCACAACTCTACATCATTATACAATTTGTCATGTCCACATTCTAGCTATTACATACACAAGACTTCATTACTCTTGCTGACCTCCTGGTCTACCCTGTACCTGCAAGCCTGGGGGTTAAGGGAGAGGGGTGAGCTACAAGAGCCCAGTGAGCAGAATAATAAAACATTTGAAACATATGATAACATGAAATGCATCACATCACAGCTAATCACATCAAGGATGAATTTGTCACCAATAGTCCTCTACATGGTCCAACTGTGCCAGAGGCGTAGAATGGGCCTCACTGGTCTTTCTCTTACATAATCATAACATAGCATAACATAACATTCCAACTGTGCCAGGGGCGTAGAATGGGCCTCACTGGTCTTTCTCTTACATGGTGCCAGGGGCGTAGAATGGGCCTCACTGGTCTTCCGTACCGTATCATCATCATATCATAACATATGAGGACTAAAGGATCATTCAACATTCATCCGCATCATCAACATATTATGCAATGCAACATATTCGTGAGTTCTAATGCAAGCACCCTATTATATCTCATGGCATTCATGATGCGTGAATCATGCTAAAACTAGTTTATTTATTTAAAAGCATAAGAGTTATTCCACTCACCTCTGGCTGAAGCTCTATTGACTCAGAAGCAGCTGAACTCACTGCTGGGGTCCTCAGTTCCTCGAGTCCGAACCTACACATGTGGACTCAAATGAGGGACCAACATACTATAACATGACTCTGAAAACATCCCCCAAAAACCCTCTAAAACACCTCAAAACATCCATGCAAAAACATGCAAAGGAAGGCTGGACAGGGCACTTTCGGCGGCAGGTTCGGCGGCCGAAAGTCCCTCCAGAGCCGAAAGTCAGGTAGGTTCGGCGGCACCTTCGGCGGCTGAAACTCCCAGATAGAGGCGAAACTCATGCATGTTCGGCGGCACTTTCGGCGGCCAAAACTCCCAGACAGAGACAAAAGTCTCCTTTCGGGGGCAAGCTTCGGCAGCCGAAGGCTGCCTCCACAAGCATGTTCGGCGGCCGAAAGTTCCTTCGGCTGCCGAACCTAGTTTCTTCCTTAGTGGCAGAAACTCAGCTCTTCTATGCATATACGCCTCCCAAACTTTCCAATCATGCATAAACCTATTCTACAACACACATACACAAGCATACAAGCTCCTAGGGGCTTCAAACTATTCTAAGCCCCATCTACAACACATCAAACATGCATTGGCAAGCCACATTGTTCAAAAACACAACATAAATTCATAAACCTAACTATGAGCTAAACATGCATTCTACCCCATAGATCTTTATAAAACTTACTTAAAACATGAAATGAGTTCAAGATCGGCCCTTACCTCTTGAAGATCGAGAGAGGGACGACCTAAACTTGGAGATGGGAGATTTTCAACTTCCTTGGGTCTCCAAGCTCAAAACTTGCTCAAAACTTGAAAATCTTCAAAACAAGATGAAAACTTGTGAAAATCGTGAAAGATTTTAAGGAAGAACTCAAAGATTGGTGAGGGGCGGCGGAGATCTCACCTTGGCCGAAAATGGGGAAAAAGCTCGCCCGTTTTCGGCTAAGGGACCCTTTTATAGTGGCTGGCCAGGCCACGTTCGGGGGCCGAATGTGCCTCCGCATGCATGCCATGTTCGGCGGCCGAACCTGGACTTTCCTCACTTATGCTTTCGGGGGCCTAAAGCACACCCGCAACGCATGCATGTTCGGCGGCCGAACCTGAGTTTTCCTCCAAGGTTGTTTTCATACAAAACTCATTTTCCTTTTTGCTTAAAACCATAAAACATATTAAAACATTTTATGAAAACATGGTTTTACCCTTCTAGAGGTCTCCGACATTCGAGATTCCACCGGACGGTAGGAATTTCGATACTGGAGTCTAGCCGGGTATTACACTAACATACATCCTGACACCTGGTCAAATCCCATACATGATCAAAATATTAACATAAAAATTTAAACATCTGATGTATACACCGAGCTTGACCTATATGCTACATAACTGGAAACATAAAGAACCTCCTACTAGATCCCTCAACAAAAGTTCTAGCTGGGTCAACATAACATACATCAAGCTGGAATCACATCCGATAAACCAAAACCTAACCTGTGCAGGCATCAAAACCATAAGCATAAGACCTCCACTAGAGTCCTCATCAAATACTCTAGCGTGGTAAACATCACATGCCACAAGTTTGGTTCACACACAACTCAACATTAAAACATTTCATACATCATGTACTAAAAAGGGACTAACCAAGCCTTAGGGCCAAGCACAATACTAATCCATAAACCTAACTCTACTTTTCATTACATTACATCACATTATCTTACAATACATTATATTAATTTACAATACATGTCCACACTAAAACACTAATCTATTACATAAGCATGACATTACCCTTGACGTCTTCCTGGACTACCTCTGACCTGCAAACCTGGGGGTTAGGGGAAAGGGGTGAGCTAAAAGCCCAGTGAGCAGAACAGATAAACAATAATAATAAAACATGCTTTGATGGAATGTGTCACAGCACAAACAATTCACATCACGGATGGACATGACCTCCAAAACTCCCTCTGTCTGTAACATATCATGGTGTCCGGCCCTCAAAGGGGCTCCTCAGGACTTCTGTAACATAACATGGTGCCCGGCCCTTCGGGCTCCTCAAGACTTCATTATGCCCGGCCCTCAGTGGGGCTCCTCAGGACTTCATTAACATACATGGTTCGGGCTATTGAGGTCACCTTGGTCCATCCACATCAACAATAAATTATGCAATGCAGCATATTCGTGATTTTTAATGCAAGCAACCTACTACATATACATTGTATTCATGATGCGTGAAACATGCTTAAAACATTTGAGTTAGTTCTACTCACCTCTGACAGACGCTGGACTGACTCTGCAACAGCTAACACTGCTGGCCTCCTCGGTCCCTCGGGTCCGATCCTACATAGGTGGACTCGAATGAGGTGCCAAACACACTCTAAAAAACTCATAAACAACTCCCCAAAAACCCCCTCAAACATCCTCAAAACATGCATAAGAAACAACCAAGAAAGGGCTGGACAGGGCACTTTCGGCGGCACCTTCGGCGGCCGAATGTCCCTTCCAGAGCCGAAAGCCATGCAGGTTCAGGGGCACTTTCGGCGGCCGAAAGTCCTTCCAGATCCAAAAGTCTGGCACCTTCAGCGGTAGGTTCGGTGGCCGAAGCCTCTCACAGATCTAAAAGTCCTGGCCTTCAGGGGCACGTTAGGTGGCCAAAGCTGCCTTCTATGCAGGTTTCGGCGGCCGAACATACCTTCAGCGGCCGAACCTGGTCCCCTCTGAACAGCAAGTCTGAATCCGTCACAAGCAAAACCAACCTCCAAACCACCCAAAACCTCACATGCTTTCTCCCAAACATGCAAACACACTCCCACATGCATATAGGGGCATAAACTAACTTAAACCCCCAACATAACATCATATAAACAAACATTGGGCATAAAATCCACATAAACCTTAACATGCATATCTACCCATACTCAAGCATTAAAACTTCTTTAAACTTAAAACTTTATGAAACATAAAGGAAAGCAAGGATCTACACCTACCTCTTGAAGATCAAGGGTTGGTATGATCCTAACTTGAAGATATGGAGAATCCAAGCTCCAAAGATCTCCAAGCTCCAAAACTTCGATCTAAGCTTTAAAACTCTTCAAAACAACCATAAAACTTATAAAAACCTTGGGAGATTGAAGGAAAGACATGAAATCAACCAAAGGAGGCATGAACACACCTGAGCTCAGGAATGGGGAGAAAACTCGCCCATTTTCGGTCTGAGGGCCTTTTATAGGTGGCAGAGCAGAACACCTTCGGAAGCCAAACCTGCTTCTGAAACACCCCCATGTTCGGCGGCCGAACTTGAGGTTCGGCGGCCGAACCTGGTTTCTTCCCTCAAAGCCTTCGGAGGCCTAAAGCACTCCCGAAACAGCCCCATGTTCGGCGGCCGAACCTGGGTCCTTCCTTCTTGGCCTATTCTTTTCCAAACTCATTTCTTTTCCATTTAAAACCATAAAATCAAGTAAAAACATTTTAGAAACACATTTTACCCCTCTAGAAGACTCTGGCATCTTCAGAAATTCCAGATTCCAACGGAGATTCCGCCGGAAGGTAGGGATTCCGATGCTGGAATCTAGCCGGGTATTACATTTCTGCTTTTTTTATGTAGAAGGCTATAGGATTTGGTCGATCGAATAAAGTTTAGAGCTGCATTTGGAAGACTAAGTTGCTCAGAAAATTCGATCATTTATCTGGCTTTTCTAGCTTGGCAAGTTAATGACCAATAGTGAGAGGCAGCTGAGAGGTTTTAAGCCTCATGCAGGTGGATTAAAAGTATCCCACATCGTAAAGAGGTAAGGAGGGGGGAAGCCTTATAAGGGCAAGTCCCAAGAGACCCCAGTGGACGCGTTTTGGGAAGACAGGGTAGTAAATCCCTTGACCCAGAAATAAAACCGTGAGGGGAAGGACGCTGGGCGTGAACCCAAAGCGGACAATATTCACTGGTGTGGGCCCAGAGGATGTTACAATTGGTATCAGAGCCTGGGCCTCATGAGTACGGTGTGCTGAGCGAGGACGCTCAGGCCTGTAAGGGGGGTAGAAGCCTCATGCAGGTGGATTAAAAGTATCCCACATCGGAAAGAGGTAAGGAGGGGGGAAGCCTTATAAGGGCAAGTCCTAAGAGACCCCAGTGGACGCGTTTTGGGAAGACAGGGTAGTAAATTCCTTGACCCAGAAACAAAACCATGAGGGGAAGGACGCTGGGCGTGAACCCAAAGCGGACAATATTTACTGGTGTGGGCCCAGAGGATGTTACAGTTTTACTACTGGCCCATCATACCCTTTGTGTCCTGGCGTTGTGGAAGATAGAACCCATATTTTTAAGGAGTGTTGCAAAGCCTGGGAGGTATTGGATCTTATTTGAGATCGTGACTCTCCTTTTATTCAATGTAAACTACGGATTGACTGTTAGCTACTACGTATTCCAGCACCAGGTTTGTAGTTTCCTTTGGATCAAGTTTTATATTAACTTTGTGGCATTTGTGGAGATGGTGGAATGATTTGATTTTCAAGGGATTTGACCCGCCTTTAAAGAATAACTTTCATATGCTTAAAACTTCTTTGCATGTTAATGGTATTGCTTGGGGTAGGCAATGTGTGCCTAGAAGTATGAGGCTTATTGCTGCTTAGAATCCCCTTTTGGAGGGTTAGATGAAATTAAATACTGATGGAGCTTCCAGGGGGCAATTTAGGCTATAGAGGTGGGGGTGGTGTGTTGATAGATAGTAGAGGTTTTTGGTTGAATGGGCTTATTGTTGGGTTGGGTATTTGTAACTCAATGTAGATTGAATTAAATATTATTTTATATAGTCTATGAATAGTTTGGGATTATGGAATACAACGCTTATAGATTAAGGTTGATTCTAAAGGGGTTTTGGATTCGTTGCATAATTTTGGGAAAGAAGTTAGATTGTGTTTTTTCCAACTTGCTCTCCCAATGTCGTGAGTTGCTCTCTCGGCTTTGTAGTCTTGATAGGTGGTTCTATGACATTATTATCATGAAGCAAATAAATTAGTTGATGGGCTCGCAAATTTGGCTATTTCTAAATTTGAGAGCGTGAAAACCATCGATTACACTGTTGAGCTCAGCCAAGATCTCAAATCCTTGCATTGAAAACACTCCGTCCACGAAAGATCATGGATTTTTTATGGGTTACTTGTGTATGCAAATAATGAAGGTAAGGAAGGTGGAGATGGAGTTGAAGAAGAAGGAAGGAAAGAAAGGAGGAGGAGGAGGAGAAACAGAAGAAGAAGATCGGAAAAGGAGAGGTAGTGTAATGGACTGATCTGAAAGTGGAAATACAGTTTGGTTGGATTTCTTTTAGAGTATTTTGGTTATTGTCATAAAAATTAATGGCAACCTAATTACAATTCTAACAGTAGAGACTAAATTGTAATTTTTTCATATATCAAAGACTAAATTGTAGAATTTTAAAAATACCGGTACTAAAGTAGACATTTCATTAAATTAGATAAACTAAACTGTAGTTTACCCCTTTTATATATATCCATTAAGTTTTAATAATTTTTATTATTATAAATTAAAATTTTTAAAGATAATTCAATGTTTAGGCACAAATAAAGAAATTTACCCAACAATTATAGATGAAAGTACAACTTCATATCGGTAATTACGTGTTTCTTTTAATAAAAAAACAAACCATATTGACAACAAACATTCACTTAAAATTGAATACTCTCCCAAACTTTCACTTATATTTTTTTTTGTGGCACTTTTAAATTCTTAGATAAAATCTGTTGGTGATAAATTATAAGTACCTCTTATATTTAGGATTTTTTTTTTTTTGAAAAATTACTATATGCTTCTTGAATTTTTTTTTAAAAAATATCTCTAGTTCAGCTCTAAAATTACATGATTAAAACATTGTTGTATTTTATAAAAAGAAAGTCTTTAATTTTTTTTTATCAAAAAGTTCTTTAGTGATATTAAATTAGACTGTCATTTTAACTGTATTTGTACTATATAATTTTTATAATTTTAAATATTCATATTTTTTAGTCCCTATGACTAAAGTTAATTCAAGTTGATTAATAATTTTTTTTAAATGACTAAATAAATTACCTCTGGGCAGTCACGGTCAGGGGTGAATAGTATTTGGTTCAAATTAAAAAATCGATTGAATCGAATTAATTCAGAAATTCAGTTTGATTTTTTATTTTTTTCGATTCAATACTATTTCATTTCTAAAATTTTGGTTATTTCAATTTGGTTCGATTTTAGTAAAAAAATCGATAAAATTAAACCGGATCGATTAGTGATAATAGTATATCATTTTTTATAATATAGAAATATTATACCATAATAAAGATTGAAATATTTCAATTAAATTTTACAATACTAAAAATAAGATTTAAAAAATGAGAAATTTATTAAAAATCCAATCGATCAAATCGAATTGAATCAAACCGAATTAGATTAGTTCGATTCAAATCGATTTCTATCCAAAATGGTTCAATTTTTAAAATACTAAAATATCAATTTTTGGTTTATTCAATTCAATTCGATTTTGAATCAAACCGACCGAATATTCACATCTAGTCACAGTTGAAGGATTTGTTCATGCAGCTCGTAAGTTAGAGGCAAGGTAGCCATTCTATACCTCCTACTACTAGTGAGGAAACCACATATGCACATCCCCTTAATCAAGATGACAATGTTGATTATCAAGATGAAGATACTAAAGATTTGTAGTTTCTTGTTTTTCATTAGCCATATGTACTTGATAATAGCTCTCTTAATGTTATTTTTATTTTTGAAATCGTTTATTTTCATACTTGTTATGCGTTTTAGATATTATTAATATTATTGTGTTTGATTTTATGTATATTATATATGTGACATGGAATAATTAATTTTGAACTTTACGGCATATTTGGATTGGATCTAATTTTTGCTCCCGACGTTCGTTGAAAACCCACAGTAGCTTTTCGAGAAAAAAATTTCGAGACGTACGACTTTCAAAAGTGTGACAATGGCCATAGACCTGTCATAAAGTTCGATATAGAAATTCCATCGTTTAGGAGGTCAATTTTGCATTTTAATTATTTTTTTAGATATTTTTATAATTTTGTATATTATGATTTTTTTTTTCTATTATAAATAGTCTTCTTTAACTATTAGATACTCATTTTTCAATTTTCAAAGAATTTCAATAAGAATTTTTGGGTTCTAACCTATTTTTTCTCTTATTTCGTATTAGCCAAGCGATATTGATTAAAATTCTTGATAGAGTTTAAATTGTCATTTATCAATATGATATTGAATTTAAGTTGATGGATGATTTATGCAATGAAGTTCAATTGTTTGCTTACAATGTATAAGCTATAAGCAATAGGTAATTTTTTATAATTTTATAATTAATAACAGACATTTTGTTGTTTAATTAAAATTAGTAATGAATTATCTGTTACATATTCTGTAAATGAAAATTTTCTTTATTAAATGCATCTATTATTAAATTTAAACAAAATAAAACTGAAATTAATAATCAAAATTTCATGTATCGATACATTAGCAATGAGGATCACTTTAACGGATATAATTGGTTATAAATTCGTTACAAAATACTTTTAATAATGGATTTTCAATGAATAATAATTGAATTTTTCATTACTGATCTGGTGGAATTTTGCAGTGAAACAATTTGATTATTTTTTAAAATAAAGAAACGTTTTCTGATTTTGAATTAGTGAGTTAACTAATTAATTTTTGAAACATTCAGGGATCTAAAAGTAATTCTTCCATTTTTACTTGCTTAACTTTGAGATTTCTTTTAGTTTAATTACTACCTTTAATTTTATTACAAAGTAACCATTTTGACCTATTATGCCGGTAAGTTATTCATCCTCGTTTGTTCTCCCTCGTTGTTTGATAAAAGACTAATTAGACTCTGTCAGAAATTTTAATCAATATCGTTTGATTAAGACGATATAAGAGAAAAAATAAGCTGAAAAGGCAAACAGTCTTATTGAAATTCTTCAAAAATTGAAAAATGAGTTTCTAATAACTAAAGGATACTATTTATAATAGAAAAAAATCCTAATATGTAAAATTATGAAAATATTTAAAATATTCAAAAAAATAATTAAAATGCAAAATTGACCCCTAAGAGATAGAATTTCTATATCAAATTTTGTGATCAGACTTATGACTCTCGTCACACTTTGAAAGTCATGCGTCTCGAAATTTCCTTTTCGAAAAGTTGCTGGGCGTCTCGAAATTTCCTTTTCGAAAAATTGTCGCACGTCTCGAAATTTTCTTTTCGAAAAGTTATCGCGCGTCTTGAAAGTCGCACATCTCGAAATCTCTTTTCAAAAAGTTATTATGAGTCTCCATCGGATGTCGGCAGTAAAAATTAGATCCGATCTAAATTTGCTGTAAAATCCAAAACTAGCGGCTCCATGTCACTATTTTATATTGTTTATTTTAAAATTAATTAATAATTACTTATTAATAAATTTATTTTATGTCAAATAAAATATATTTATTAAATTCTACCCTTAAATTATATGACATACACAATTATATCATAGAAAGAGAGTTTAGAATTAGTTAAAATTAAGAGTTAATAATAGCGTATGTTTTCTAATACAGAAAAAGTAAGTTGATACCTTATAGTTAATTTTTGTCAAATATCTATTTGCATGTCTAATTTAATAAAATTAAAATTACAAATAATATATAATAAAAAGAAAGAAATATAAAAAATTTAAAAATTTAATAAAAAAATTAAAAATAAACTAATTCTATTAATAAATGACCACAAATTAATTTGACGTTCAAAAATTAAAAAAAAAAAAAGGAAAATAAGAGGATAAAAATAAGGTGAAGAGAGTGACTAAATTTTTATTTTTTTATTTTGGTAGTTTGAAAGTTTACTATAACATGTTAAAATTATTTTTCAAAAAAATAAAATTAATTGATTTTTATTAAACAAGTTAAAATTGAATAGTAAAAATAAAACCATCCTCAAAGTTTAACGAGCGCAGAAAACCTTCTACGTATGTCAACTCAATTTATTTTTCACCTTTGAGCCATTATAGATTTTCTGTCGGTCATCCAACCCTTTAAATAGTTTCTTTTCTTGACAGAAGGAATCAATTAGTTATGAATTCGTTATCTTGTAATTAATTGTACAATGTTGAAATGAGTCTATATAACTCAGATATTAGGACATGTTTTTCTTTAATTTATGAATTATAAGCTTTAAAAATAAATTAATGTATTTATTTATGATATATAAGAGACTTATCACTACAAAAAAAAATTTGAACTATCACCAGATTTCTTTTGTAATTCAACAAAAATTCATTAGTAAACGAATTATTAATGAATTATCAGCGGATTACAATCTATTGTAAAGAAGTTCGTTAATAAATTTTTATCAACGGCTTTCAAATTTGTTAGTATACTAACGGATTTATATCAATGGAGTTTCGTTTGTAAATCTTAGAGAGAATTAGGTTTTCAATGTATTTTGTATTCAATAATCAACTCTACTTATACAGTTCTACGTATATAGTAGTTACAGAGGATAACTATGAGAGTACAAGATTAGTATTAGAATATAACTAAATACAGCTAATTGAGAAGAGATAATATTAGTAGAATAACTTAATATTATCCGTAACAGCCCCCTTCAAGCTGAACTGCAGATGACTGTAGTCTAAGCTTGCATAAATGAGATGCAAATAATTGTTGTCCCAATGGCTTGGTCAAGATATCTGCGATTTGATCCGCACTTTTGAGAAAACGAATAGAAACAATGCCTAGCCTTATCTGATCTCGAATAAAGTGATAATCTATTTCAACATGCTTTGTGCGAGCATGGAAAACAGGATTTGAAGTAAGATAAATGGCACTGACATTATCACACCATATTGTCGCAGAATGGTTAGGAGCATATCCAATTTCTCGCAAAAGAGAAGTAACCCACATTAATTCAGCAGTAGCATTCGCGATAGCCTTATATTCACTCTCTGTACTTGATCGTGCTACGGTTGGTTGCTTCTTACTGGACCAGGAGATTAAATTTTCACCAAAATAAACTAGGTAACCACCTGTGGAACGTCTATCATCGGGGCAACCAGCCCAATCACTGTCCGAATAACATTGAAGTGAGAAAGTTGATGATGGACGAAGCAGAAGACCTTGAGTGGCAGAACCCTTAAGATATGCATGCTTGCCAATGAATATCTGTGGCACAATGTAAAAAATTGAGCTAATTTGTTTACAGCAAAGGCAATATCCGGTCTAGTAATAGTCAAATACTGCAAGGCCCCCACTACCTGGCGATATGCTTTCATAGAATACAATAAAGTGCCCATTTCTTTACTGAGATTTGGTGTTGCTGCCATAGGTGTGGCACATGATTTGGAGTCTTCCATGTTTGTTGCTTGTAAGATTTCAGAGAGATACTTACTTTGAGAAAGTAATAAGCCATCTGATGTTCTTGTAGCCTCTACTCTAAGAAAATAATTAATCTCACCAAGATCTCGAATAGGAAATGTAACAGCCAATTTTCGAATAAACCAATCAATGAGTGATGACTTTGTTCCTGTGACAAGAATGTCATCAACATAGACAAGCACAAATATTTTATCAATACCATTAGTATAGATAAATAAAGAGTGATCTGCCTGTGTATGTTGGAATTGAAGAGAGCATAGAAATTTCTTGAGCCTTTCAAACCAGACCCGTGGCGCCTGCTTCAATCCATAAAGAGATTTCTGAAGCTTGCAAACATAATCAGATTTTGTGTTATCAACAAAGCCTTTTGGCTATTCCATATACAAATCTTCATCTAAAAATCCATGAAGAAAAGCATTGGAAATATCTAACTGACGCATTTCCCATCCTTTCATTACAGCCAAACACAAAAGAATGCGAACAGTGGTGAACTTGACAACTGGGGAAAAGGTCTCTGTGTAATCAAGACCCTGCTGCTATGTAAAGCCTTTCGCGACTAAACGAGCTTTGTAGCGCTCAATATGCCCATTAGAGTGTTGTTTAATCCGATAGACCCATTTATTCTGAATAATATTTGCCTTTGCTGGTCGTGGTACCAATATCCAAGTTTGATTCTTCAGTAAAGCTGAAATTTCTTCTTGCATAGCATCACGCCACTCCTGTTGTTTATGAGTTTGCAAGAAAGTTTTTGGTTCCTTAAATGGCACAAATTGAGTAACAGATGCATATTTTGGATTTGGTTTTGGATTAGTCCTCAAAACCATGGAATGTGTTCAAATGGGAGGAATAGGTGAAGCAATATCAGAAATAATTGGTAAACCTGTAGATGAGACAAATTGTAACAATGGTTCTGCAGAATGTTGAGAGATTGATGGTGATAAAGACTGAATTGGAGTGCGTGGTGAAGATGGAGTAGAAAAAGGAGATGGACCTGATGAAGGCGACGATGAAGATGGAGTTGTACAAGTAACCTGTAGCCATGTTGGATCAGCTTGTGGTTCTTGCATATCAGCTGGTACTGTGAACTTGGCATAGGGAAATTCTCTAGGCACAAATCGAACATGCTTTGCCAAATACACTCGCTCTGTCTTAAAATCTAAACATCTATAGGCAGAATGAAAAGGACTTTGCCCAAGATACACACATTCAGTGGATCGGTAACTAAATTTATGTTTATTATAAGGGCGCAACAAAGGAAAAATACTATATCCAAATGGCTGAAATGATAAATAGTTTGGGTCTTTGGAGAATAGCTTAAAAAAGGGTGAAACTTTCTGCAAGACATCAGATGGTAAAGTATTAATCAACATGGCACTCTGTTCTATAGCATAATTCCTGTACTTTAATGGTAAAGAAGCATGAGCTAAGAGGGTAAGACTAGTATCTACAAGATGACGAATTTTCCTCTCTGATGTACCATTTTGCTCATGAGTATATGGGCAAGCAATCCTATGAACAATACCGGTAGCTTTAAAATAATGATTCAAACGTTGATATTCACCCCCCCAATCTGAATGAAAGGCTAATATAGGTTTGCCAAATTGACGTTTGATGAGCTTTTCAAACTGAATAAAAACATCGTACACCTCACTTTTATTTTTCAAGAAGTAAACCCATGTAAAACGAATGAAATCATCAATAAAGAGAACAAAATAACGATGACCCAAACTAGATTGCACAGGGGCAGGACCCCATACATCTGAAAAAATAATATCAAATGGTTTTTGACTTGTATGTTCCTTAGAAACTAAAGACATTCTAGATAATTTGCCTAAGCGACAACAAGAACAGGGACTCATTTCTGTATCAGAAACAATTATCTTATTCTGCCTAACTAAATCAGATAACTTGTGAAAGTTTGGATGCCCCAACCGCCAATGCCAATCATCCATGGAAGAAGCTGCTGAAACTTGATTCGCCATAGGATGTGGCTTGAGTTGAGTTAACTTGTACATGCCATCTTCACTGGGGCCTTGCATCAGTGTTTTCTTGGTGCACTGGTCCTTTATTGCAAAATAATGAGGCCAAAATTCAAAGAAAACAGAATTGTCAGTGGTAAATTTTTGGACAGAGAGCAAATTTTTTGTAATTGCAGGAACACATAAAACACTATTTAGCTTAAGCTTGCAATTCGAATTAGAAACAAGGCCATTACCAGTATGCGAAATGTGCAGCCCTTGTCCATTACCAACCAGTAATTGATCATTACCTGAATACTCATTAATAGTATTTAATTATTATGGATCCGAGGTAACATGATAATTTGCAGCAGTATCTGGAAACCAGGACACAGAAGCAGAATCTGCCATGGAAGGAGCAGTCGGGTAAGCCATGGTATGCACCATATTTGCAACAGGAGGTCTATAAGGTCGAGGAGGATGATATCCTGAAGAATTGCCATTATTATAACCAGATTGATTACCACCAGTATTGTTTCCAATAGTACCACGATAAAACCTCCGACGGCAATTCAAAGCAGAGTGATTGGGTTTGTTACAGATTTGACAAACAACACGAGCCTTTGAAGAATCTGAAGAAAAATTACCATTAGCAGTAGCAGTTGATTTTGGTGTAGGCAGAAGAGGAGTAGTAGAGGAACTCCCTCGAAGACTAAGATGAGCCATAGGTTGATGAAGATTATTAAGAAGCATTTCATGTGCTACCAAGTGACTATGCAACTCAAAGAACGAAACTGGTGTAGGACGAAGATTAAGATTGGTGATAATCGAATGAAACTCAAAACCAAGATTACGATAGATTATCGCATTGAAACTCAGCTGGAGAAAGAGGTCGTCTAGCCGCACCTAACTCATCAGTTAGGGATTTTGCTTTTTTTAGATAAGCAGAGACTGAGAGATCATTTTTCTTGAGTTCTTGAAGTTTAATATGTAATTGCAGCTGCCGATCTTGAGAGACAGCACCGAATGCATTGGCTAGAGCTTGCCAAACTTCATATGAAGAATTAAGACCATATACAAGAGAATAAACTGCTTCTGTAAGAGAGGCTAGCAACCATGAGTGAAGCATCTGATCTTTGTTGAACCAATCCTTATATACTAGATTTGGTATAGGTGTGGCATCTGTAGCAGATGTGGGTATAGTTTTAGGAGGAGCTGGTTGAGAACCATCAATAAAACCATTGAGATCTTGAAAATTAAGGATTGGACCGAATTGGGTTTTCCAAGCTAGGTAATTATTGTCTTTTAATTTGATAGAAAACGAAGATGCAGAGGTAATTGATGGAGAGGAAGAAGAGGTAGAGGAAGATGAGGATAGTGGAACAAGGGCCATTATGGTGGCTCTGATACCATGTAAATCTTAGAGAGAATTAGGTTTTCAATGTATTTTGTATTCAATAATCAACTCTACTTATACAGTTCTACGTATATAGTAGTTACAGAGGATAACTATGAGAGTACAAGATTAATATTAGAATATAACTAAATACAGCTAATTGAGAAGAGATAATATTAGTAGAATAACTTAATATTATCCGTAACATCGTTATTATTGATAATGGATTTTAAATCCGTTAATAAATTGAGAAAAATAATTTATTAACAGATCTGAAATTTATTGGTAAATCCGTTAATAAATTGAGAAAAATAATTTACTAACAGATCTGAAATTTGTTGGTAAATCCATTAATAAATTACCAATGTATTATTAAAGATAAAGACTAACTATAACAGTTTTATCTATTTGTAACTTGAGTTATAGCTGTATACTTATCTTGTATTTAGTTAGTGATAAGGGTTAGAGTTGTGATAAGGTTTAGAGTCATGATAAGGTTAGAGTTGTGATAAGATTTAGAGTTATGATAAGGTTTATAGTTGGTTGAGATAATATTTGTTATTCATATAATCTGTATCAAACTCAACCACTGGTATATACTATATAAATGTATTCTATACAGAAATACAAATACATAGAATTCTCAATATCATAAATCTTCTATATGGTATCAGAGCCGCAATATGCTCTCACGAGTTTTCTGATCCAATTTTCTTTTAATTAATGGCTTCGTCATCCAATACCGTCATTCAATTAAATGCTCCAACGCATTTTCCAATTAAACTTACTCCGGAGAATTTTCCTGTTTGGAGAAAACAGATCCAATCAACCTTAATTGGTCTTGATTTACTTGATTTTATTGATGGTTCACGGGTTGCACCATCACAATTTCTTTCTGAAAAAGATAAAACAGCCAACCCAGCTTTCGCCTTATGGTTTCGACAAGATCAAATTTTGATCAGTGCTCTTTTAGGAAGTTGTTCCGATACTATTCAACCCTTGATTTCTTCAGCCAATACTGCCAAAGAAGCATGGGATCGGCTTCACCAGAGTTTTGCTAATGTTTCTCGTTCTAGAATTCTATCCTTAAAAACTAAATTAGCACAGAACTCTAAGGGAACCAAACCGATTGCTATTTTTCTCAATGAGATGAGGGCTATTGCAGATGAGCTTGCTCTTACCCAGAATCCGGTGAGTGATGATGACTTAATTGTTTATATTATCACGCGATTGGGAGATGATTACAGTCCCATAGTTGCTGCGTTAAAAGTTCATGAAACCCCAATAACCTTTTCTGATCTCTTTGAAAAACTTACTGATCATGAACGATCCCTACAAGAAAAGGATTCCACAACTGTTTCAGCTACGTCACAAGTGATTGCTACTGTCAATTACACTCAACGTTCTGGAGGGCGTTCACACAATCAGAATGGCAATTATAATCGATCTCCACAAAACTCCAATTATTCTGGAAATCGACGTGGTGGTCGTGGTTCTTACTCTGGTGGTCGAGGTCGAGGTTCTTATCGACCTGATGTGGTATGTCAATTTTGTGAATATATTGGGCATACTACTGCTGAATGTCGCAAATTGGCTCGCTTTCTTAAGGAGAATAATATGTCTTTGAAGACTGATACCTCGCATTCTTCAGCACCGATACCTGCAGTTAATGTTACTTCTTCTATGGCTGCTTCTTCTCCACAACAATGGTTGTTTGATAGCGGAGCTTCTCATCATGTTGTGTTGAATCCAGCTTCTTTGCAAAGCTATTCTAACTATGGAGGTCCTGAGGAAGTACAACTTGGTGATGGTAAAACGCTTGCTGTATCACATACTGGTTTTGTGCAAATTCCTACTTACTCTAAGAATTTATCATTGCCTAATGTGTTATGTGTGCCTAATCTGCGCAAGAATTTAGTCTCAATTGCTAAGTTGTGTCGCACTAATCATGTTTCTGTGGAATTTTTTCCATCTTATTTTGTTGTGAAGGATCTGTACACGGGGGCGTCTCTACTACGGGGAGAGAACATTGATGATATCTACTGTGCAAGTTTTTCCAGAGTTAATTCTCAACGTTCTCAACTGAATGTTACTACTCGGTGTCTGTCTTTGCTTTCTGAATGGCATCACAAGCTTGGTCATCCCAACAATAAAGTCCTTTTGTTAGTACTTCGAAATATTGGTCTTCAGTCTATGTCTAAATATGTTTCTAGTTTTCATTGTACTTCCTGCTCTATGAGCAAGAGTCATAAATTACCGTTTTCTGAGAATTCTCTTGTTAGTAATAAGCCTTTGCAACTTGTTTATTCCGATGTTTGGGGTCCTACACAAAAATCTATTGATGGCTATGCATATTACGTTACATTTATTGATCACTATTCTAAGTATGTTTGGCTATATCCCATGAAGCAGAAATCTGATACTCATGATTTGTTTATCCACTTTCAGAAATTGGTTGAAAATTATTTTCACACTAGAATTGTTTCTGTGTTCACTGATAATGGTGGGGAGTATCAAAAGCTTAAGAATCATTTTTTGTCTTGTGGTATTTCACATTATACAACACCTCCACATACGCCAGAGCATAATGGTACTGCTGAACGTCGTCATCGCTCAATAGTTGAAACAGGTCTTGCTATGTTACAATTTTCGTCTTTACCTTCTAATTATTGGTCTCATGCTTTTCAGGCTGCTGTTTATTTGCTCAATCGGTTGCCTTCGTCCGCTATTTCGTTTCAAACACCTTTCTCTAGATTGTTTGGTATGCCTCATAGTTTTAAGAGATTAAAATCTTTTGGTTGCCTTTGTTTTCCATGGCTAAGGCCATATAATAATTCTAAACTTCAGTGTCGTTCATTGCCTTGTATTTTTCTTGGATATTCTCCAACTCAATCTGCATACAAATGTTACGATCCAAAGGCTAATCGTTTGTATTTGTCTCGTCATGTTCAATTTGTTGAGCATATTTTTCCATCTGAAACTTGCACTAGTTCTCATCAATTTACAGATTATTTTCGAGATGCTTCTTGTACAGGTTCGGCACAACAACCAACTCCATCACCTGTTGCACCAACTGCAGTTGCTTCGGTTCCATTGGCAATTTCTATTCCAAGTGATTCTGATTTGTTGGTTTCAAGTACTGGTTCCGAATCTATTACAGCATTATCAGCAGAATCTGATCAATCTACCATGCCATTAATTAGTACTGAGACTCAACAAGTTGACCCTTTGATGACTGAATCTTCTACTACTGATTTAGATTTGCCACTACCGATTGTTTCACAAGACTCAGTTCCAGCTCCTGTACAACGGCAGCAGCGACAAAGGAAGCCTAACTCAAAGTATTTTAATTCTTCTTTTGTTAATCTTACAACTAAATATCCTTTACCGGATACACTCGAGCCAAGAACAGTGAAACAAGCTCTGGCCAGTTCACTTTGGCGGCAGGCGATGGATTCAGAGTACAATGCTCTTTTGAAAAATAAAACTTGGGAGCTGGTTCCGAGAGACAAACATCATCTTATTAGTTGCAAATGGGTGTTTCGGATTAAGCATAAACCGGATGGTACTATTGATAAGTACAAGGCACGTTTGGTTGCCAAAGGATTTCTTCAGGAACCTGGGCGTGATTATTTTGAGACATTTAGTCCGGTTACAAAACCGGTTACAATTCGGGTAGTTCTTACTCTTGCAATTTCTAAAGGATGGCAGTTAAGGCAATTGGATGTAAATAATGCCTTTTTACATGGCACACTTTATGAAGATGTCTACATGCAGCAACCTCCAGGATATGTGCAACCTGAGTTTCCTGATTATGTTTGCAAACTGAAGAAGTCTCTTTATGGTTTGAAACAGGCTCCTCGAGCTTGGTATCTTGAACTTACTTCTTTTTTGCTCAAACTTGGTTTTCGCAAATCAAATGCTGATGCGTCCTTGTTTATTTTTTCCTCCAATGGGATTATTGCATATTTTCTAGTATATGTTGACGATATTGTACTTACAGGTAATAACAATCATTTTCTGCATACCTGTGTACAGAAGCTATCTGCTCAGTTCTCTGTCAAAGATTTGGGAATATTAAATCATTTTTTGGGGGTTGAAGTGATTTCTACAGCTGCAGGATTATTTCTTTCGCAACATCGACATATTACTGATTTGTTAGACCGATTTGATATGGCTGGAGCTAAAGAGGTGAATACTCCTATGTCTACAGGAGACAAGCTCATCTTAAATGATGGTTCTAGTTCGACTGATTCCACCGTATATCGCCAAATTGTTGGATCTCTTCAATATTTGGCAATTACGCGTCCTGATGTTTCTTTTGCAGTGAATCGACTGTCACAATTTATGCATGCACCGACGCAAACTCATCTTCAAGCACTGAAACGTGTTTTGCGATATCTTAAAGGAACCATACATTATGGCTTATTTCTCAATCGAAATTCCACTCATACTCTGTCTGCCTTCTCTGATTCTGATTGGGGTGGTGTCCTTGATAATGGGCGGTCTACAACAGCTTATGTTCTATATCTTGGTTCTAATATTATATCCTGGAAATCTAGTCGCCAAAAGACTGTCTCCCGATCTTCTACAGAGGCTGAGTACAAAGCCTTAGCCAATGCTGCAGCAGAAGTATTTTGGGTTCAAAGTTTATTACAAGATTTGGGAGTACCAATATCACAACCACCAGTCCTTCATTGTGATAATCTTGGTGCGACTTACTTCTGCGCCAATCCAATCTATCATACTAGGATGAAGCATCTTGCACTGGATTACCATTTTGTTCGCGAGAAAATTAATGCTGGACAGTTAAGGGTTCTTCACATAAGTTCAAAAGATCAAGTTGCTGATGTGCTTACAAAGGCTTTGGGAAGAACTCAGTTTTGTTACTTTAGAACCAAGATTGGAGTCTCCGATGGCGCCTCAATCTTGCGGGGGCGTATTAAAGATAAAGACTAACTATAACAGTTTTATCTATTTGTAACTTGAGTTATAGCTGTATACTTATCTTGTATTTAGTTAGTGATAAGGGTTAGAGTTGTGATAAGGTTTAGAGTCATGATAAGGTTAGAGTTGTGATAAGATTTAGAGTTATGATAAGGTTTATAGTTGGTTGAGATAATATTTGTTATTCATATAATCTGTATCAAACTCAACCACTGGTATATACTATATAAATGTATTCTATACAGAAATACAAATACATAGAATTCTCAATATCATAAATCTTCTATATGTATCGTAATAGATTAGTAAATTTATTACTAATTTAAATAATTAAAAAATTATTATTTTAATTAAATAATAAATTTTATTATTAATATTATTTTTATTAATTTAATAAGATTTAAAATTATATTATTATTATTATTAAGTTTTTAATTTATGTTCAATTTTTATTAGAAATGTATACAACGTGGAAATAAGAGAAAATTAAATGATATATAATGAAAGAAAATTGATATTGCGGATATTAGATTGAGGACGTAGCTGGAATAAAACTATATTGTGATTGGTTAGAACCTGTAAAGAAGAAATCGTGAGGTGATGGTGGATGTCCACAGTAACCATTCCGACGCTCAAGTCAGTATTAACGAGTATAGAAAATGCAAGAAATTGTTTAGAGTTTTAGTGTTAGAGAATAGCATACATTTACCTCTGTAATACTTTTCTTTTTATACTGTAAAAAGATAGAGATAAACATAGCATTTTCTGATAATCCAGCAATGATGTGACCGACTGCTCGCCGATTAATAGGTTGGTGATCCCATGATTACAAGCATAATGGGAATACGCTGGCTTGTCCCTGCTAACAGTAACTTTCGCACCAAGACTCTTCCCGCTGAGGGAAGAACGAGTCTTGGTGAGGATCTAGGTGCTAGCCTGGCCCGTGTTTCTTATTCATTAAATCCTTTCCACGTGTGTCTGTCTCACCATGATAGCTCATGGTTTGTTTTGGGCGATTGTTACGTAGCATCAGAGGTCCTTCCATAGAAACAAATAATATAATATTTAGAAACTAATATATTTTTACTTAAAAAATATATTATAGAAATAGATAATACTAATAATTTTTTATCTTAAAAAGTTCATTATTAAAAATAAATAATAAAACATATAGAGACTAATTAGTATTCACTTCAAAAATTAATTATTAGAAATAAATAATATAATATTTAGAGATTAATAAGTTTAATTTTCAAAACAAAAGAGAGGAATAAGTTTTTATTTAAAAAATTATTATTAGCAATAAATGTAGTAACATTTAGAGACAAATAAAACTTTACCTTAAATCATAATTATTAGCAACAAATTTATTATTTGTCTCTAAACGACTACTATTTTCTAGTTTTGATCGTAAAAAGATAAGAGTTTAGCTAGTTATTTTTTCTAAAATTGAAGTTTACCTGCTATTGGATAAGAAATTTTCATGTTTGTAGATATTCTGATGACTATAGCATAATAGTGTTTGTAGAGATTCTAGTAAATATAGCATAATAGTTATTGGCACTTATATAAAGATGGTTAAACTCTCTCTGATAATGGACAAATCCTTGAAGGTATGAGTATTAAACGTGCCAGAGAAAATATTCTATGTAATCAATTTTGAATGTCCTAAAATACGGTGTATGAGTCACGAACATGTCACCATCAAAAACCAATGAATGACAACTAACTATATAATTTTTGGACGAGTATTGAATTGTATCAATAATTAATTAGAATATATGATTATTGTATAATAATAATTATTTAATTTTTAAATAAGACGGACTTATAATTAAATTATATAAATAAGTTAATTTATAGTTAGATAATATTAAATATAAAAATAATTAAAAATAGAGTGTATATTTATATATGTATATAATTAACTAAATTTTTATTAAATTAAATCTCGAATATCTATTTTATTTATTTATGATTTTCTGTTATATATTATTTAATAATTTATAAAATTGAGATTTAAATTTTTTAAATAAAATTATAAATTTTTTATAATACAATTTATAATATTTTACTAAAACTATATAAGATATACAACATATTATTAGATATTATATAATAGAACCATAATATAATTAAAATTATTATTATATATATATATCCGATTCAATTCTTGCAAAGTTAAGTTTAATATGATTCAATTTTTATAACATCGATTATTTTTTATTTCAATATAATTTAATATTATTCTTTGATTCAGTACTGTATTTTTTATTCAGTTTGAAACTCAAAATCGTCCACAACCCTCTCAAAAATAGTCTAAGTTCAATTAATTACAAAATCCCGAGACTACATTCTTTTATCAGATTCTCTCATTTTTTGCCTACTTTCAATAAGATACTCTTTGCAGAAGCGATACTTTTCTTGCATTTTTTTTTATATAATTTCCTTTCAATTTTTTACCCATTTACTAGTCATGGCTATAAGTCTTCAATGGTATGAAAATAGTGCAAATCAAATCAAATAAAAAAAAAATAAAAATAAAAATATTATTTTTTAAATCAAATTGAATTAAAATAATTAATAAATTAAATTAAATTAATTGATTTTTTCATTTCAATTCGGTTTAAAATCAACTGGTTTCAACCTCTTCCGAACAGTAGTTCTCAATTGAAAAATCATGACTATCCCTAAACAACAATTCTGCCTTACAAAAAATCCATTACTTGATAAAATACAAATCATCATTCAAGAATATTCAATAAACAAATACGAGAGCAGTGACGGGATGGGAGACGAACAGCCAATGCAAGGGAAGGAACAAGGGCAGAGCTAATCACCATTGCTAAGAAAATCTGCCAGCAGAAGGGAGAGGAACAGGGGCAACGATGACGCAGATCAAGGATGACGGCAGTACAGATCAAAAAGAAACCAACAATAGGCGACAAAACAGTGAGAGAAGAGAGGGAAGCGGCAAGATCATTGGGTGAGAAAAGCTTGGGTCTATGTAGGCCATGGGAGGGGAGTATCGAGTTAGCTTTGCCTCAGCCATGTAGGGAAAATCAAGTGAGCACTAATAAAATTGAAGGAGAAGAATAAGAAGAAAAAAAGAAGGGAGTGCGGTGCTCATCATGATTATTCTGTACGGCTAGTTAAATATACATATATACATTCACACAGTAGCAAAATGACGGTTCAATTTAGTTAAATTTGATTTTTATTGAATTAATTAAATCGAATCAAAAGTTTTTTTTGACAAAAAAATCCAAAATCCAAACCAAATAAAAAATTAGTTCAATTTTTCTATCAAAACCATTTTGTGCTCACCCGTAAAAGTAGGAGCCAGGCAAGAATTGAATGAGAGGGGAGAAGGCTAAACAGAATAAATCTACCGTTAGATCATTTTTCAGTCATAGCCCGAGCAATCCCTCCAAATATTTTCTATTTTTGGAGGCAGATAGCAACATAATAAATAATCATAATTTATATTAAAAAAAAAAAACGTTTTCACCCTCCCAATGCCCAGCAACCGCCCCACCCCCAAATAAAAAAAGGGCTACCAATTTTCAGTATTGCCACCCATAAACATAAATTTCTCATAAAATATTTTAACATACAATATTTTTTTCTAACAAAAAAAGCCTAAATGTCATTCAAGAAGAGTAAGATGTTAAACCCATCAATGTGGAAAATCTATTCAATAGTGAAGGTGAACATAGTCATTTCAATACTACAACTACGAATTCACCAGTTCTTGTAATTGCTTAAACTGCATTGGACTTCAAGATTGCTGCAGACTTCCAATTCAACCTGGTGGTGTGTAAACTCATTCGCTGCCAATTTGCTGTAATCTGCCAATGTTCAACTCACGAGTTTTCTCAATACTGCTTCAGCACGCTGCTCAAATTTGGGTAGGGCCCATTCATGCTGAACTATGTCAAGACCGTCTTTCTCAGCACTCAAGCTCTGACAAAAATGCATAAACAGGATTAAGGGTGAAAGACAAATGCATAGCTATTCAATTGCCCGAAAAACAAATTATGTAGTGCAACATTCTTTTAAGGCAATTTTCATCCTTGAACTGTATAATAGGCATGTATGCTTCTGAACGAAAATATTTAAATTTGATCTTATTGAATACAAAACTTTCCCAATTTTCCATATGATAAAGTATCTGGGATAGAAAGCAAAAGTATGAGAGAGAATATATCCTGAAGTCCCATCAGAAATATTCTTGACAAGGTAGGCATCTATCATCAAATTTGCATGAATCATGTCTAAAGCTAAGAACTAAAGTAGGATATCGTGTTCATAAAAGTCGTGTCTCACTATGGCAAGTTTTGAAGCTTTTCTAGGCATGTTGAGAAAGGCCCACATGTTGCATAATCAGGTGAACCTTCTTCAAAGGAGGAGCATGCCTGGTACTGGATGGGAAACAAAGAATGAGCAATGCATCCCAGCGGTAGCCAACCAATGACAGCAATACCTTGAGGGGTGAAGCAGCATCAAGTGAGAGAGAGATAGAGCAAGAGAGGAGGAAGGACAAAAATCCAAGTGTTGGGACCCATTATGCATTAAATACAATGGCTGTTCATCCATTAGGATTATTGCCCAATAAGGTCAATATCAGCCCCCTTACCAACTAAACAAGGAGATGCACCTTATTATCTCATTCAATGGCCATTAGTTGGAAGCAAGAGAGGGTGTTGAACTATATAATACTCCGCAACAGATACACAAGGTACGTATGCACATGTGTACATCCAACGCAGAGCAACAGATAGAGAGGAAAACTATAGAGCAGAGTTGAATATCACATTATGAAATTCCATTTTAGTGCCTATAACCCTGAATGTCTTCGATAGGAAGGGCTGGAGCTTTTTGGGTGAAAATGGGATTACCATTTACCACCCGGAAAAAAGGTTTCTAAATATATGATAAAAACATTATTAGATAATTTATTGATTGCCACCTCTCCTCGACCATATATATATATATATATATATATATATATACCACAAATTAATAGTTAACTGGACTAACATTCATGATAAATTAGAAAAATTGTTGCTATTGCTACATAGCTTGTAATTTCTTTTGAAAATGGGTACAAGAAATTGGTACCAAAATTCAGAGTATCTAATTTAAAAGCAATTTATCAAATGTTGACTTATTTGCTGATTCTAGGGATATGATTTGATTTGATTAGAATTATTAATTATCTTTATAATTATTATTTTATTATTTGCTTCCAGTTTAGACATAATTGTTTGTATATAAATAATCATGTAAACCAATTGTAAAGATTAAGAGTGAAATATAAGAATACTCTAAACTTCCTTAAAAGTCTTCATCAAATAATGCCAATTACTTATTGAAGAATTTACATTGCCATTTCAATATTTCTTGTGTCACGCATGTGATTCAAAAGTGTGATATATAATGGCAACACTTCCCATAAAATTCCTTGTTGAATATACATCTCCTTACTACTTTCGTCTTAGTTACCAGCAGCTCCCCTAAACTCCTCACACCTTTCTAGCTTACCTTATGACAACTCCAGGCATACCAAAATCTAGTGATCAACACAAGAAATCCTACTAGAAGAGTTGCAAGAAAACTTTAGGAAATATAGTCTTGTTTACCTTTATTTACTATTAACTCCTCGCGCTTTTGTAGCTTACCTTAGACAATTCCAGCCATACCAAAATCTTGTGATCATCACAAGCCTCCTACTAAAAGACTTGCAAGAAACCTTTAGGAAATAGATAGCCTTGTTTACCTTTATTTACTATTAATTTCTTAATACATCTATACATTTTTAAAGATAGAAGATATTTATGCCTTTTGATTAATTTGCTTTGATCTGCAAAATATTGTGTTGATTAAATAAATAAATGAAGGGCGATAGACAAGCAATGATCAATTTGAAAGGAAGTGTATATGACTGATACATGGCAACAATTGCAAACAAAAATAAAAGTTTTAACTATTTTTGCCATTACGCCTTAACGTTAATGAATTTACTAAGTTAGCTGTTACATGAAGAAGGAAGTGGAAAAAGAAAACAAAAGGTTCAGGAAGTTAGGCCTGTGATGACTTCTGGAGGGAAAACAATTATTAGTTGTAATGTGGTTAGAGGCAGTTAAATAGTTGCAGCTGAGAGTAGCTTAAATAACAGAGAACTGTTGATGCTAATTGACTGCAGCAAAGCCCATAGTTTTGTGGATAGTGGCTAATGACCTGAAACTTTCATTAATTGAAATACCCAAAGTGGTGATTACTGTAGCAGATGGCAGAACACTCACATCTACTAACATATGTGAGAAATTCCAATGGCGAGTACAAAAGCACAATTTCAGTTTTGATCTAAGGGTACTGGATTTAGGGGGCTATGACACCAGTTTGGGAGTAGATTGGACGAAAAGTATCAATCCAATTCTATTTGATTTTGAGAAGTCGAGAATTACTTTCAAGAAGGAAAGGCAGTTGATAGAGCATAGGGATTGACTAAGAATGACACTGCAGGTGGAGAATTGCAGCAATGTGGAGAGTTGCAGCAGTTTTTTCAAAAAGACGGCAAGGATTTTCAGCCCCCACTCTTTCACATTGAGGTCATGGAGCAAGCTGCTGCTCCACTGGAGGGGAATTTAGGTGCTAATCCTGAAATTCAGTCTCTTTTGCGGAAATATGCATATATTTTTTATGAACCCACATCCCTACCAACTTCTAGGTATCATAATCACTCTATTCCTCTACTGCCAAACACTCAACCCAGTAATGTGAGACTCTATAGATACCCACACTTCCAAAAGTCTGAAATAGAGAAACTAGTCTGAGAAATGCTTGCCAATTCTGTTAGACAGCCCAGCACAAGCCCTTATTCCTCCCCTGTGCTGGTAGTTAATTAAGAAAAAAGATGGAATTGGAGATTTTTTATTAACTATAGGAGGCTGAATGAGGCTACTGTTAAGGACAAATTTCCAATTCCCATGATTGATGACATATTAGATGTGTTATAAGTTATAGAAAGTAAATATGTTAATATAGGAAGTAAATATTGATAGATGGGCCAGTTGTTTAATCTTAGGGATTGTATAATCATAGGTTTTATTTTCCTTCCTGTTTAGATACCGGCTCTCGTGTATAAATATGTTGTAATCTCTATTGTGAATAACAACAAATATTATCCTTCTACATGGTATCAAGGTCATTCTCGTAGAGATTTTTTTTTCTTTTCTCTAGTCAAGTTTAAATAAAAAAAAAAATTTGGAGACCTAGGGCTCTGTTCATTTGGATTACCCATAAAGGGTAACATTTGAATCTCACCATCGTTGGAGTTGCCACATCGTTCCCTGTTTAGATACCGGCTCTCGTGTATAAATATGTTGTAATCTCTATTGTGAATAACAACAAATATTATCCTTCTACATGGTATCAAAGTCATTCTCGTAGAGATTTTTTTTTTTTCTCTAGTCAAGTTTAAATAAAAAAAAAATTTGGAGACTTAGGGCTCTGTTCATTTGGGTTACCCATAAAGGGTAACATTTAGATCTCACCATCGTTGGAGTTGCCACATCGTTCCCTTGTCAGATCTGAGATTTGTTTGTCATTCAGGTTTTGTTCATCGGTACTGTTCACGAGTACTGTTCATCAGAATGAGTACTGTTCATCGGTACTTTTTACGTGGTACTGTTCACACCGGTATTGTTCACGTCGGGTACTGTTTTCTGATGCTGTGTTTCTTTTGTTGTTATCGTTTTGGGTTGGTTGTCCTTATGGCTGAAGTTAAAACCACCACCGTAACTGATGTGATTCCTATGATAACTAAAATCACGGAACATAAATTGAATGAATCTTCTGATCAGGGAATTTTAATATCTGCAGATGAGTATGCACAATTAGGGGTGAGCATTCGGTCGGTTCGGTTCAAAACCGAACCGAACCGAATAAACCGAAAACCAAAATTTTAGTGTTTATAAAAACTGAACCGAACCGATTTTGGTCAGAAACCGAATCGAACCGAACCGGTCTGATTCGGTTCGATTCGATTCGGTTTGATCGGTTTCGAATTTTAATAATTTTTTTATTTTTTATACTTTATTTTTAGTATTTTAAAATTTAATTAAAATATTTTTATTTTAATATGATTTAATTTCTCTATATTATTGAAAAAACATATTATTATTACTAATCGGTTCGGTTTTTTCGGTTTTTTTCTGATCAAAACCGAACCGAACCGAAATCACCGAAATTTTTGAAATTAAAAACCGAACCGAAATATATAAAAAACCGAACCAAATTTTTAAATCGGTTCGGTTCGGTCGGTTTTTTCGATTTGAACCGAATACTGCTCACCCCTATGCACAATTCATCCAATACCAGGCATCTCTAAAATCCTCTAATTCCTCCTCTATCACTGCAATTGCCGAGTCAAGTAACTCTACTGCATGTCTTGTGTCTTCATCCTCCAAATGGGTTATTGATTCTGGTGCTACCGATTAATATGTCAGGTAATTCTACCCTTTTGTCCAATCTTGAGTCTCATACATCGCCTTCTTATGTTACTCTTGCTGATGGCACTAAATCTTCTGTCATGGGTTTTGGTCATGTCAACTTAACCCCTTCTCTTTCTGTATCCTCTGTATTATGTCTCCCTAAGTTCGCATTTAATTTGCTTTCCGTTAGTAAACTCACTCGTGCATTGAATTGTTGTATCTCATTCTTTCCTGATCACTGTATTTTTCAGGATCTTTCGACGAAGCAGATTATTGATAGAGGGAGTGAGTCAGAGAGTCTTTACATCTTGGATCAGCAACTACCTTGATCTCCTCGATCTCTGGTATGCTCCACGCGTTTAACACCGTTTGATGTTCATTGTCGTTTAGGGCATCCTTCTCTCTCGGCTTTAAAGAAGTTATATCCACAGTTTCATTCATTGTCTATTCTAGATTGTGAGTCTTGTCAATTTGCCAAACATCATCGTTTACCTACACTGTCTCGAGTCAATAAATGGGCTTCGTCCCCCTTTGAGTTAGTCCATTCAGATGTTTGGAGTCCTTGTCCTGTTGTGTCCAAGTCTGGCTTCAAGTATTTTGTTACTTTTGTTGATGATTTCTCTCGTACTACTTGGTTATTTTTAATGAAGAGTCGTTCAGAATTATTTTCTATTTTTTGTGCATTTTATGCTGAAATTCAAACCCAATTCAATACTTCCATCCGTATATTGCAAAGTGATAATGCTAAAGAGTATTTCTCTGGGGAATTTCAATCTTATTTGTTATAAAAAGGGATTCTTCATCAGTCCTCTTGTATTGCCACTCCTTCACAAAATGGAGTTACTGAAAGAAAAAATCGGCATCTTCTTGAAGATGCCAGAGCCCTCTTATTCCAAATGAAGGTACCTAAATGTTTTGGGGCTGATGTTGTATCCACTGCTTATTTTTTGATCAATCACATGCCTTCCTCCATCCTTCATGGTGATATCCCTTATAACATTTTGTTTCCCACTAAATCTTTGTTTCCTATTGAGCCACATATCTTTGGTTGTACTTGTTTTGTTCGTGATGTTCGTCCACAGGTTACTAAATTGGATCCCAAATCACTCAAATGTGTCTTCCTTAGCTACTCTCGACGTTAGAAAGGGTATCGTTGTTTTTCTCATGATCTGAATCGGTATCTTGTGTCTGCGGATGTAACATTCTTTGAATCCACTCCATTTTTTCTGCCATCATCTGTTTATAATACCCAGGAGGAGGAAGATGACCTCTTGTTATACACTGTTCACTCTCTATCTCCTCAGACTACTACACCTTTCGCTCATGTGCCAGGTCGCCCTCCCACCTTTCATGTGTATTCCAGACGCTTAGAGGACTCTGACTCCGTTCCGCTACCCGCTTCTTCGTCGACTGATACTGCTCCCACTGATCCTTCACTGTCTGATTTGGATTTGCCCATTACTCTTCGCAAAGGTAAACGCACTTGTACTTATCCTATTTCATCTTGTGTCTCTTATGATCAATTATCCTCCTCTTCTCGTTGTTTTGTCACTGCTTTAGATTCTATTTCAATTCCCAAAATTGTTATTGAGGCTTTGTCCCATCCTGGTTGGCGTGCCGCAATGGAAGAGGAAATGATGGCCCTTGACACTAATAGTTCTTGGGAGTTGATGTCCTTGCCCCCAGGAAAGCGGGCTATTGGGTGCAAACGCCTCAAGGCCCCGTTTAGTGGCCAAAGATTATGCACAAACTTATGGAGTTGACTATTCTGATACATTCTCCCAAGTTGCCAAGCTCGCATCTGTCCGATTGTTTATTTCCTTGACAGCTACTCATGATTGGCCTTTGCATCAACTGGATATTAAAAATGATTTTCTTCATGGTGATCTTCAGGAGGAGGTTTATATTGAGCAACCACCTGATTTTGTTGCTCAGGGGGAGTCAGGTAAGGTTTGAAGACTTCGAAAATCCCCTTATGGCTTGAAACAGAGTCCTCGGGCATGGTTTGGCATGTTTAGTGAGGTGGTCCAACAGTTTGAAATGAAGATGAGTAAGTGTGATCACTCAGTGTTTTATAGAAATTCTGATAGTGGAGTAATTCTGCTTGTAGTATATGTGGATGATATCGTCATTACAGGAAGTGACATTGCTGGCATCACATCCCTAAAAGAATTTCTTAAAACACAGTTTCACATAAAGGATTTGGGTTCCTTGAAATATTTCTTGGGAATCGAAGTTATGCGGTGTAAGAAAGGCATCTTCTTATCTCAAAGAAAATATGTTCTTGATTTGTTGGCAGAAACAGGAAAATTGGGTGCTAAGCCTTGTAGTGCCCTCATGACCCCTAACCTTCAACTTACCACAGAAGACAGTGAGCCATTTGCAGATCCTGGAAGGTATAGAAGATTAGTTGGGAAGCTGAATTATTTGGCGGTGACTCGTCCTGATATTGCATATTCAATGAGTGTGGTAAGTCGGTAAGTCAGTTTATGTCCTCTCCTACTGTTGCCCAGTGGGATGCTCTGGGACAGATTCTTTGTTACCTTAAAGGGGCCCCAGGGCGAGGCCTATTCTATGGTCATGGGCACTCAAATATTGAATGCTTTTCTGATGCTGATTGGACAGGCTCGAAAGTTGACAGAAGGTCAACTACTGGGTATTGTGTTTTTGTGGGAGGTAACTTGGTCTCATGGAAAAGTAAGAAGCAAAATGCGGTCTCCCATTCTAGTGCTAAATCTGAATATCGAGCCATGACACAAGCTGTTTGTGAAATCTTGTGGGTGGCAACTGATCCGAATAAAATTTCTGCAATCACATCATGGTCTGTTCCAAAATCAGTACAGGAGTTGAGGAGTTTCTTGGGATTGACAGGGTATTATAATAAGTTTATAAGGAATTATGACTCTTTGAGCCAACCCTTAACTGACTTGCTTAAAAAGAATGCAATTCCTTGGTGGAAAAGGCACAGCACACCTTTGAAACATTGAGGGCAGCAATGTCTGCAGCTCCTGTTTTGGCACTACCAGATTTTTCATGGCCCTTCAGCATGGAGACAGATGCCAACAGTGTGGGGATGGAGGCTGTCTTGCACAGAAGGGACATCCAATGGTCATCATTTCAAAGGATTTTGGTCCAAGAAATCAAGAGCTTTTAGTGTATGAAAAAGAGCTCTTAGCAATCACTTTTGTTGTGCCCAAATAGAGGCACTATTTGGACCACGGGTTGTGTTACGTGTAAGAGAGAAGAAGAGTTACTAAGTGGCAAAAGATTGATGAGGTGGCATTAGAAAGGCAAGAAAGGAATTAAGTAGTTAGCTGAACAAGTTAGCTTGTTGTCAAGTACCTAAATTATTTACTAGTATTTGTTGAGTCTGCTATATAACTCAAATATTATCTCTTGTATTGTGATGAGCATATACAGAATGGAGGAGAAAAAGAGCAGAATGCTAAAGGAAGGGGCAGAAGCACGTGGAAAGTATACTCTAGAAGACCCAAAATATCAGTGAATGAGCTGGCAGAAATTCAGTTATACCAGAAGCATGTGAGAGAGGCACCAATTCCGTATATAAATAGATAGTACTATATAATAAGGGGGTGTGCATGAATTTCTTTTTATTTGAGCAGCATTTTCCTGCTGGGAGAGAACTGTTATTCTCTCTGTATTTGTATTCAGCCCTTACTAAGAGAAATTCCTTCTTGGTGACCTCTATATTTCCTTCTTCTTCCTCTTCGCCTAAAGAACCCATTCTCCCCTTTCTTTCTCTCTCCCCTTTCCTGTTTTCTGACTTGTTAGGGATTCAATCCTTAACAATTGGTATTAGATCAAGGTTTGAAGCTTCCCAAAATTCCAAGCTCTTTCCACTACAATTCTCTCTGTTCTTCTTATCCTTCTTTCTGAATTTCTTCTTCCTTCTTTCCTAAGAATTCTTCCCCTCCTTCCTCTATTTCTTCTTCTTTCTTTCCCTGGATTTGCTTTCCTTCTTTCCCTGAAACTTATTCCTTTTCTCCCCCCTAATTCTTCTTTCTTCTTCCCTGCAATTTCTTATTTCTTGCCATCTTTCCTTCTCAGCAGTCTTGTTTCTCTTTCATTCTTTTTTGGATCAGATTTCCTTCTTCCTTTGTTGGTTTCTGGTTATTCCTTCTGTTCTTTTCTTGAAGTTTTCACTTTGCTCATTTCAAGAAACCTGTTGCTTGATGTTCTTGAAATTTCAATCTAGGGTTTTTCTTGAAATCATAATTCTTTTTTGCAATCTTGAAGTTCTTATATCTTTCTCAATTTTTCTTGGATACAAAATACAATCATTCCATGGAACAAGAAGATTGGCAACTAATATCTTACAAAGGCTTCTTGAATGTGTTGAGAGAATGCAAGAAGAGTTGCACAGGAAACCAGATCAGGGATTCAGAAAATTTGAGAAGCCTGATGTTAGTGACCAGAAACTAATGAAGATTTCCTCGAAATTCTAACAAGCCAAATGAAGACCAAGTTGCCTCAAGTGATGAACCATAAAGAATGACAAGGTCACTATTGAGATGAGTCAGGATTCCTTTCCCTTAATGACAAAAGTTTAGTTTTCATGGGAGTAAAATTTTGATTCAGCAGAAATTTGCAGATGATGCTAATGGTTCAAATAATGGGAACAATCAAGGTTTTCAAGAAAGGTGAACAAGAGGTTGACATTATGGGTGATGAAGAAGATAAAGAGGTTGCTATTAATAGTGTTGGAGAGGAGATTGTCTCATATCAATCAAATTCAATTGAAAATAAAGAACTGGCTGCTGGGAATCAAGAAGACATTGAAGAAAAAAACTCCAAATATCTTGAGCATCTCAATATTGAGAAGACAGACCAACATTTTTGTAACAGTCAGCTGCCTGCTTGGCGGAATTGCAGCAACTGACCGTCCCACATCGAAAGATTGAAAGAAAATTGATTTGTATATAATAGCTAGCACAGAACTACTAAATAACTTGGGTTAACCATTTTGGGCCAAGTGGAAAAGTGGGTCCAAAAGTTATTTGGGCCAGTTCGAGCCCGGCTGTTTCAATTGGTATTAGAGCCACCCTGGGTCAGATAAATTGTGCGGAGCTAGTGGGCCTGCGAGGAAAGGGCTATCCGTGAGAGACGAGGTGGAGCCACCCGAGGTACTAGCGAACCACAATACCTAAGGGTCCGGTCCTGGTTAGCAATTGTAATGGATTCAGTTGCGACGAGGACGTCGCAAAATTTAGCGGGACCGAGTGTAACAGTCAGCTGCCTGCTTGGCGGAATTGCGGCAACTGACCGTCCCACATCGGAAGATTGAAAGAAAATTGATTTGTATATAATAGCTAACACAGAACTACTAAATAACTTGGGTTAACCATTTTGGGCCAAGTGGAAAAGTGGGTCCAAAAGTTATTTGGGCCAGTTCGAGCCCGGCTGTTTCAATTTTTGTCATGGCCTTCAACATATAACTATGTAGATGAGGTTCTTATTGTTGGAGCTCAACGAATAAAGCAGAATGTTATTGGATTACCCTTCCACTTCATGGAGAATTACTATTGTAACAAGGTAGCCATGATGGATATTGCAATTTCTTGTAGTGATGGGGATAAATTGAGCTTATTAATTCAAGAGGATCGTGATAATGAGTGCTATTCTTGTGAGTTCCTAATTTCCATGGAGGATAAATGGGAGCAATCAAGAAGGCTAAAGAAGAAACTAATCTTGAAAAGGAGCTGCATCTGTAATTCTTAAAAGAAGATGAACTTGAAAGATAGAGAAGGCAACGAAAGAAAGGTAAGCTATTGAAAAAGATATAAGAAAAAGAGGGGAAAAAAAAAAGAAACTATAGACTAGGGTGATGACAAGAGACCATCAATATGTGTTACAAAGTCTGATTAAGTGCATCAACCAGATAGAACAAGATGCAACTGAGAGGATCAGTCCTTTATTTGAGCTCAGTTTTCATAATTCTTCTCTCACAAAAATGTGCTAATGGGGGAGGTATTGTTACATATACGAGTAAAGAAGAGTTATTAAGTGGCAAAAGATTGATGAACTGGCATTAAAAAGGCAGGAAAAGAATTAAGTAGTCAGCTGAAGAAGTTAGGTTGTTGTCAAGTAGCTGAATTAGTTACTAGCAGTTGTTGAGTCTGCCATATAACTCAGATATCATCTTTGTTTTGGCATTTCGAGAATTATCAATATTAATCAAGCTTTCTCTCTCTCTTTCCCCTTTTAATTCTCTCTACTATGCAATTCTCCCCTTTCATTCTCTCTCCTTCCATCTATTTCTCTCCCCTTTTCTCTCTTTGACTTGTTAGGGATTCAATCCTTAACAGGTTGTTTTACTTCAAGATGAATCATGAGAGCATTAAATATCTGCTAGAGTAAAGGTTGCACACTAACCTTCAGCAAAAAGGCATAGCCAAATTGTGGCTAGAATACAAAATCATCTACAGAAAGGTAGTGGAAAACAAAGTGGCTGATGCACTTTGCTCGGCAGTTTCAGTAGTACAGCCCACCTGGATGACTCATTTAATAGCCAGCTATGAAGGTGATTTTAAAGTGGAACACAAGATGACTCAATTTGTAATGGATTCTAGAGCTCATCCACACCTTATCCCAAGAAAAGAGACCCATAGCATACTTCAGTGAGAAGCTAAGTAATGCTAGGAGAAACTGAAGCACCAATGATAAAGAATTCTACTCCGTGGTTCATGCTCCTAAAACTTAGGAGCATTATTTGAGAGGGAAGGAGTTCATATTGTATTCTGACCATAAGGCCCTAAAATACTTCAATAGCCAAAAGAGGATTAGCAAAGACAAGCATGCAAGGTGGTGTCAATTCTTGCAAAAATTTCCTTTTCGAGTTAAGCACAAATCCAGAGTTCAAAATCAAGAGACAGATGCTTTGAGTAGACGAGAGACGTTATTGATGACAATCAGTGTTATTAGGGCAAGATGCAAGGTGACGCCTTCTTAAACAAGTCAGAGTGGAGAATGCACTTGTAGTAGACTTTTAGACGGCTCATTAATGGTGGGCAGTTGGCTCATTTAATATTAAAAAGTCAAAAAAATTTAATATATACTATAATTTATATATTTTAATCTAACTAAATATTTATTGCTTTAGTTATAAAAAAATATATAAAATATAATTGGTGATAAATTATATCTATATAATATATAGAAAATTCATATTAATTTCTTAATATATATATATATATATATATATATATAACTATAAATAATATATTTACAATTAAATAATAATAAAATTAATAATTAATTAAATAATAATATTAACTAATAATAAAATAATATATAAATTTCTAAATTATACAAATTATATATACTATATAATAAATAATTTTATTATTTCAGAATATTATTTCATAAAATACAAATATAGAATATAATTATAATATAGATTATAGAATATAGAATAATAATATAATATATATAATAAAAAAATAAAATAATAATAATAATGTATAAATATAACTAAAAATTTAATATTAATTATCTATAAATAAACAGTATTTATAAATAAATAAATATTATTTATTCTACATTACTAATACCAATACTAATATTTTATTTCCATATTACTAATACCAAGATAATTTGTTATATTACTACTAATACCAAGAAAAAAAAAAGGTAAAAAAGTGGAAGAAAAGTCAAAAGATTCCATGACTCTTCTTCTTCCAAGGAAAAATTTAAACCCAATTTTCTTGGAATTCCAATGTGAATTCTTCTTCCTTCTCTTCTTCTTCTTCCACTTCTTCCTTCACCTCTTCTTCTCTTCTTCTTCTATCTTTTTTTTTGGCTTTCAAAAGAAAATGGGGTTTAGGCGACCGGCGACGCCGCCTAGTGCCTCGCCTAGCGCCTTTAACAACAATAGTGACAATGAGAAATGAGATTGTAGGGTTCAAACAACTAAAAGAACTCTGCGTCGATGATGAAGATTTTAGAAAAATTTGGCGAAAGTGTTTTTGTGGCTATCCTGTTGATAATTTCTATGTGCTTGATGGGCATTTAATGCATGAAAACCAGCTTTGTACTCTTCGAACCTCCTTAAGGGAAAAGGTAATTCATGACTTGCATGGAAGACTCGCTAGACATTTGGAAAGAGATAAGAGCATTGCAGTTATGAAAGAGAGGTCTTATTGGCCTCAATTACGCAAGGATGTAACAAGGTTTATCATGAAGTGTTGCACTTGCCAAAGATCCAAAGGATAATTGCAAAATACTAGTTCATACATGCCTTTGCCTAAATATTTGTGAAGATCTGTCCATGGATTTCATGTAGGGCTTACCAAGAACACAAAGAGGAGTGGATTTTGTGTTTGTAGTTGTTAACAGATTTTCCAAAATGGCACACTCTATTCCTTGTAGAAAAACTTCTCATGCGATTCATATTGTTAGACCATTCCTCAAAGAAGTAGTACGCTTGCATAGGGCCAAAATCCATCACTTCAGATCGAGATAGTTTTTGGATCACTTTTGAAGGACTTTGAGGAAATTATTTGATTCTTTGAATTTCAGTAGCATTGCACATCCATAAAGTGATGGTCAAACCGAAGTGACCAATTGCACCTTAGGAAACTTGATTCGAAGCATTTGTAGGGATAAGCCGAAGCAATGGGATACTGCTATTGGAAAGTCACCATTTTCAATAATCTATACTAAAGTCCCTCAATATGCACTTGGTAAAGTTACCAAAAATGAAAGGAAAGCATGTGACAACCAAACACATGGCTGAACAAATTGTTGAAATGCATCAAGAAGTAAAATCGAAGTTTGAAGCGACTAACAAAAAGTGTAAGTATAAGGATGCTGCTGATAAGCATAAAAGGAAGCACGTATTTGACAATTGACATTGGGGACAAGGTTATGATATTCCTAAGGCGTGAGAGATTTCCTGTGGACACATATCACAATCCAAAACCAAAGAAGTATGATCCTTGTGCGATTGTTCACAAGATCAATGACAATGCCTATGTTGTTGATTTGCCGGAAAGTTTAGCAATCTCAATAACTTCCAATGTTGTTGATTTATATTATTTCCATTCTATGATTAAGCCTTTGTATCCTACTGATGACTTCAACTCGAGATCAAGTTTTTCCCAAGTGGTGGAGACTAATATGAATTGAGAGTAGTTGTCTCTTATTTTAATAGAAAATTTTTTATTTCTATTTTGATTAAGATTTCTTCATTTTTTTTATTCCTTAATTTTTTGGGATTCCCATGTTATTTGGAATTCTTAGTTAAACTTCCCTACTATTTCTATTTTAGTTTTAAGTGTGGTTTATTTTATTTAGAAAGCTATTTTGTAAATCTTACTAACTTTTATCCCTATTTTAGTATTTTAGTAGGAGTTATCTTCCTAAATTATAGAGTTTTATTTCTATCCTAATTAAGGGAATAAAAACTCTTTAAATACCCTATTATCTTATATTTCAGAATTTAGTTTTCACTTTAAGTATCAGCAGAGAATTTCTCTCATATTCTTTCTTTCTCACAAGTGTGTGTGTAAGAGTTAATTAGCTATGCTGCATCACAACTTGAGAAGATCAGTCATTCCCCACAGCTCAACTCCCCGAGTTTTCACCTTCTTGGGGAAAAGAAGGCCTTAAAGAGGGAGGTATTGTTACATATAGAAGGAAGAAGTGGAAAAAGAAAACCAAAGATTCTGGAAATTAGACCAATGATGACTTTTGGAGGGAAAACAGTTATCAGTTATAAAGTGGTTAGAGGCAGTTAAGTTGTAGCTGAGAGTAGCTTAAATAACACAGAAGCTGTAAATCAAGATTCATTCAAGAATCACTAACAATCAGCTACTTCTCTCTCTCTTTCTTCTCTCTTCTACCTCAGATCTCTCTCTCGCTTCTCTACCTACTCTCTCTTCTTCTCTCTTTTCCTCTCTTCTCTACTCAAATCTATAATGTTCTTCAGTTTCTAAGAACTGCTACTGGCATTAGCTTTTTCAAATTTTTTTTTTTTTAAGGTTTACAAGCACTTGGCAACAAAACTAAAGTGTTCCAATTGTATTATTGATTTTTTTTCCTATTCTCACAACTTTGATTTGCAGCTCTAAGGCTATGAAGCACCAAGAAATATGCTATGCAAACCACATGCTAAACACATGCATGTTTGGCACACCTAAAACACACAAAACCATGTGCAGCTAAAAAGAAAAAGAAAATACAAACCCCGTCTGGTACAACTTTCAACATGTTGGACATGCAACAGATATTTCGAGTTTCTTTCCTATGGAAAAGATCAAGGAAAAAAAATCTACAGCAAAATTAAGGAAAAAAATTGAAGATTCATTATGAAGTAAGATGCTTGTTGATGGATGACACTAATTTTGGCACTGATATCAAACATTTCATCATACATTGTGGATTTAAGTTTCTTTTTCACAGTATATTGCTTTTGCAATTTTATAATTATGGATAAACTTTTTCCAGACGCATTTTTCTAATAGATTTTTACATCTTTGATGTTTCAAAATATGGTAATGATGAAATGAAATATATATTTATTAACATAATAGGAACTGATAGATCATCAATTGCATCCAACGTTATTAATTTAAAATTTCAAATTAGTAGAGCACTTCTATCATAAAATTTCACTTTCTCCCAATAACTTACTTATAAAGTTGACCAATTTTATCATATGTTGATTTTCCGGTATTTTTAATAAATTAAACTAGCTATCATAAACATCATAGAGTATTTATTGTTTAATTTATTCAATTTCAGTCCAATTCCATCCTAGTTGAAACTCTTAACTTATGACCCCCTCCCTTTCAGCAATTCAGAGACCAATATGAGCATAAAATCCTTGCCTATGCTGATGACATATTTAATATAAGTAGTTAGACCATTAATCCACACAGCCAACTATTCTTTTATAGAAGTCTGTATCAACTACAACCGGGATCAAATGGTGGAAGCAGTTCATAGGAAACCCCAACAAACAGCTTGTTCACTTCAAGTTTGAAAAGAAAGATCACAATCAAAGTGCTCCAAATCGTAAATATTTCTTCAAGAAAACTATTGAAGCAAGCACAATTTATTGAAAATAGAAATCTTGAAGAAGAACGGAAAAAAAATTGTAATTACAACCCTACAGAACAAAAATGCAAAGCATTTGAAGGCCAAAATGCTCCATAGGGAAGCACTCAGTTTGTACCTTTGTTGGATCGAAGCCAAACCCACTCATTTGCATCATGCGTTGCGTGTCATCCATAGCTGTATTAAGAGCATCAAATTTTAATATATAAAGTTGTTGGATCTAGGGCCTTAATTCATGTTTTGATGCTAACAAAAAAAAGGTGTGCTACTAATTATTTTAGAAATTATTTATGTAATCTTGTCACCCTAATCAAATTAAAGAGAATTGCTTCAAATCAAGGTTTCAAATGTGCAAGAATAGAAAGCCTACTTCAAGATGAAAGCCTTCAAATAATTTTAGTTATCTATTGTAAGTTCAGTTAATTATTTGTCATAGTTATTAAAGACTCAAGGACAAAGAGGTCCTAGGTCCTAGACACAGGCGCACGCCTAAATGAAGTGAGATGCAAAAAATAAAATTTAATAAAGAAGCAATTTTATATAACCAAGAAACAAAGGACCAAAATAATGTGTTAATATTTCTTTTCTTTAAACATATATGACATATGATCAAGAAACATATTACTTAAAAGCATGTTAATATCTTTTCTTAAGAAGAACAAACAAAGAAGCAATATCACAATAACACTATAAAAGAGAAAGATAATAGAACACCGAAACAACTGAAGAGGGGAGAGAGAGAGAGAGAGAGAGAGAGAGAGAGAGCATCTAATATCACTAGTGATACTAAGTCTGAAAACTTCTTAGTCATCAATATTGGATTCCAATAGAATTGCAATTCTCAAGACAAGTTCTTTTTCTTCTTTATTGATAGAAGCACTTGTCTAAGGTGGAAATAAAGGTGTGCTTTGCTAGAGCCTTGCACTTAGAACAAGGTACACACCTGGGCACTTAAGGCATTAAGATTGAAGCCTAAAAAACCTTGAGCCTAATGTGCAACTTTAATAACTATGTTATTTGTGTTGGTTCAATTCTAGGATAGAACATTTTCAAAATTACAAACTGACCTATTTTTAGTTAACAAAATTTTGAGGACTAAAATTGAATTTTAAACAAGAAGCTTTTTAAATATTTTTCTTTAGAATGAAATACTTCAAAATATAAGTTACAACTCTTCAAACGAATTAAAAAACCAAATTCTGTAGCCTAAGTTATGAATTTTTAGAAGATTTTAAGAAGCCCAATTTCCCTCGCTTGGAGGTATAGGCTTGAATGTCGACATTCTTTAGCACCAAAGGTGCCTTTTTCAAACGACAAGTTTTCTTAGCTCCAATGGATTTTGCTGCCAAACATAAACACTCCAACCGATGAACATGGAATCCAAAACCTATTAACGGCTACTTAAGCAGTTGAGCAACTTTATGTGCCTTTGAACAGACCCTCAACAACCATATTTATGTCACAAATATAAATACAAGTTATTTTTTATGTTAGAAAATTACAAACAGTTATTCTAGATTTCATTGCATTCTTAGCATTTATACTCTCTCTCTAGAACTTGAGACAAAGCATTTAATTCTTTGAAAGCTAAGTTTTAAATTGCAATTGTTTCGTGTTCAAGAACTGAAAGAAGGTTGTTAAGTGCATTTAAGTGATTGAAAGAGTTATTGAGCATTAAATTACTTTTGAGTGGAAAGGTACTGCAAGAGAGCAAGAACGAGTTCTCAATGTTACATAAGAGGTTTAATCCTTATCTAAAGAAGATCAATAGTGGAATCAAACTCTCAAGAAGGCCTTGAGGAGAAAATGCAAACTTAGGATAGCCAAACCTTATTAATTTATTGTGTCCATTTTTCATTCCCTCTTCTTGTGCTTATACGTTTTAGCTTACCAAAATTTTTATAGAACTCAATGCACCCAGCCTCTTGGGTTACCTCAAGAGACAACAAGTAATATCACTCAAGGGACAGGAATTTTTAAAATTCATTCACTACACTTAAGCTTATTATTTTTCTCCTCCAACTATAATTTCTCATCATCAAGAAGGGTAAATTTCATTGTACCTTGAGGTTTTAACCCATGTTTTCATACCAATAAACAATTGGCATATTGCTAGTTATTTTGGGAAATTATTTGTGAGCTTGTTGGCCCTAATCAAATTAAAGGCAATGGCTTCAAATCAAGGTTTTGAATGTGCCAAAATTGAAAGTATACTTCAAGATGAAAGCCTTCAAGAAATTTTCACTTATCTATTTCAATTAGTTATTAGTGTTTGCTCAAGTCTAAGGTCGAAAATCTTCAAAACTTGGCCTTTTTCAAATAAAAGGGAATGGCTTCAAATCAAGGTTTTGAATGTGCAAAAATTGAAAGCATACTTCAAGATGAAAGCCTTCAAGTAATTTTTATCATCTATTTCAATTAATTATTAGTGTTTGCTCAAGTCTAGGGTCGAAAATCTTCAAAACTTGGCCTTTTTAAAATTAAGAAACTTTGGGGATTGAATCATTGAAATGAAATTTTACATGAGAAACATTTTCTAGAATTTTTTATTTGAAATAGAAGATTCCAAAATATAGGTCATAACAATTCAAACGAATCAAAAATTAGAATTTCTACCGTGCAAGTTATGAAATTTTTAATGATTTTTGTTATGTTAATATAGGAAGTAAATATTGATAGATAGGTCAGTTCTTAATCGTATGGATTGTATAATCACAGTCTTGATTTTCTTTCCTGTTTAGAAAACGTCTCTCATGTATAAATAGGTTTTAATCTCTATTGTGAAATACAACAACAAATATTATCTTTCTACATGGTATCAGAGCTAGTGGGCCTACGAGGAAAGGGCTACCCATGTGAGACGAAGTGGAGCCGCCCAAGGTACTAGCGAACTACAATAGCCGAGGATCCAGTCTTGGTTTAGCAATTGTATTCGATTCAGTTGCGACGAGGACGTCGCAAATTTAGCAAGGGAGAGTGTGATGTCCACCTGGAGACTCAGGGCTCTGTTCATTTTGGGTTACCCATAAAGGGTAACATTTGGAGACTTAGGGCTCTGTTCATCGGGTTACCCATAAAAGGTAACATTTGGAGACTTAAGACTCTGTTTATTTGGGTTACCCATAAAGGGTAACATTTCGAGACTTAGGGCTCTATTCATCGAGGTTACCCATAAAGCGTAACATTTGGAGACTTAGGGCTATGTTCATTTTGGGTTACCCATAAAAGGTAACATTTGGAGACATCAGGCACTATTCATCAGGTATTGTTCACGGCTACTGTTCATCACGAGTTACTGTTTTGTCTGATCCTTTGTTTATTTTGATTGTTTTGGATTGGTTGTTCTTACGGCTGAAATAGATTATATATGTAACAAGTTGGACATGATTAACATTTATGCTCCAACTTGAAGGGGAGTGTTATAGGCTATAGGAAGTAAATATGTTAATATAGGAAGGGGAGCGTTATAGGTTATATATGTAACAAATTGGACATGATTAACATTTATACTCCAACTTGAAGGGGAGTGTTATAGGTTATAGGAAGTAAATATGTTAATATAGGAAGTAAATATTGATAGATGGGTCAGTTCTTAATCGTAGAGATTGTATAATCATAGACTTGATTTTCTTTCCTGTTTAGATAAAGTCTCTCATGTATAAATAGGTTGTAATCTCTATTGTGAAATACAACAACAAATATTATCTTTCTACAATTTTAAAAAGTTATTTTTGGCCTCCAAAAATGACTTTCAGCTAGGCAGTATAGGCCAGAAAGTGAACTTTCTTCAATTGCCGAAAGTGGACTTTTTGGTTGTTGAAGATGTCACTTTAGGCAAGTTTCCTTGGCTCCAAGGCCTTTGATTGCCAAACATTAGCACTCCAATTGCCAAACCCAGATTTTCAAAACCTATTATAATGGCAATTTAAGTGGTTGACTGACTTTAATTGCATTTAAGGCACCCTCAGCAGTCATGTTTATGCCAAAACTATAAATAGAAGTTGTTTTTTATTGAGAAGAGTTACCAATTACTCAAGGTGGCATTGTGTTCTAAGCATTTGCACTCTTTCTCTCTCTCTAGAACTTGACGTAAAGTATTTCATTATTTGAAAGCTAAGGGCATTAGTTGTAATCTTTTTGCACTTTGAGATTGAAATAAGGTTGTTGGGTGTACTTCAATGATTAAAGAAGTTGTTAAACATTAAATTGCTCTCAAGTGAAAAGAAATTATAAGAAAGCAAGGGTTCCCTCAACATTGGAGAAGGGGTTTAATTCATCTAAATAAGATTGATAATGGAGAAAACTATATAAGAAGGCTTTGAGGAGAGGATGCAGACTTGGGATGGTCAAACCTCTACAAAATTTCTTGTATCCATTTTTCCTTCCTGTTTTTGTGCTTGTGTTGCTTTTAATTTTTTCTTCACTCACCAAAATTTACACAAAGGTTACCGGCTACCAATGAAGGAATAAGGGGCATGTCATGAGAAACCTAAGGCATGTACTTGGATGGAAAGTTGAGAGGATGTTACTACAAAGGCGGTTAAGGCCCATGAAAGGATCACCAAACTTGAAATGCTTGTGAACAAACCTCCTCATGATGTTTGATTTAGCCTCTAGCAATTTGATGAGCAAAGGAATGCATCCACCTTAACCTGCAAGTTTTTTCATCTCCATCGAGCTGCAAACTTGAGCATGATGATGGAGAGTCTTCTTTGGTTTAGTTATGTGGATCAAAGAGGATTCTTTGGTTTTGGAGGTCTTCAAAAAGTGAGAGGATAGAGACAATGGGAGGTTATTTATGTCAAAATATTTGCTTGGTAGGAAAATGGAGAGGAAACGATAGGAAAATGAAAGGGAAATGAGAGAAGAGCATGGGGAGAAACTTCTATTTTTATTTAAAGGTATTTAAGCAATCTATTAATTTAAAACTCTTGACATGTCAGCATAATGATCTGAAAACTGATTATCATATCACAGGTAAGGGGGACTATTTTTTTTATTACATTATAGTTCTAAGTACTAATTGATTTAGGGACAATCTTGCTACAACACCTAAATTCAGGGACTACAATTGAAATTTACCCTGACGTTGCAAGAAGGAAAACAACTAGAAAGTTTAAATTAAAGCATACAGAACAAGAATACATTTTGAAAACCATTACTAACCATTTTCTTCACCGAGAATGAGACTAAATAAACCCCTTAATCCAAACAAATTAAGGAAATACCTGAAAAAAGGAAGTAGTAAAGTAAAATCAGAGATAGCTACTTCAGTAAATGCCTAAAATGGGAGAAAAATAAGTTCTTGACCACTTATTGCAAAATATAACTTCTTGTTTATTGAGGTAGACAAGTACCATGAACGACTACTGACATAACTAACATCAACAGTGCTCAAGTCAATCCCATTTTGCAACATTGATCTGAACCTCTGAGTCAGCGGAAAGGGTATCTTGGCTGGAAGGAACAAGAGAAGATCATTAACATCCAAAGAATTCCAAAAGAACATTCAACAAGGCAAGAAGACCAGTATGGTCGGTGATTATGATTGAAAGCTAAGATAATACATGGGTGGAAATCCAGAAATAAACAAAATAACACAGAAACATACCTGCAACAAATCCAGAGAAGAAAAAATTGACCCACGCAAAAGTAAGAGTCTGGCCCGCAGGAAAAAATTACAGATCACAATTATAATCATCTAATTTCTACAATCAGTCAAGAATACCACGATACAATAGTGAGTAATTAATACCTGAGGTATAATCATAGAGAGGTTTTTCTTCATCATATCCATGGCCATATTTGGATCAGAGAACATTTGTGCTTGTGCATTTTGTGCCTGGCCTTTCGGAACAAATAACAATCCATTTTCCTAGCAACATCCAAGATTAAACCGTTAAACACGTTAGCTGCCGGATAAGCTAGAAACCAATATTCGAAAGAAAGCAGCTGAATAAGATGGCACTTTAATCAAATAAATTTTAGGTCTTCGTAGATCAGAAACCAAATTTTCCAAGCTTTTACTGACTCAATCAAAATGTCAGCTTGGATCAAGTTTGGGACAACATTACAACAGCCAAAAGCCCACATCGGGCCTTAATAAACAACTGCAACAAAATAAACCTTTCAGCAGCTTTCTTTTGGCGGAGGAAATTAAGGCAAACCTCGTTGCTGAAATAAATCCTTCGTGCACGAAACGCCTTAGAAGGTATAAAATTAGCGCCAGACCGCAAATTCCGAGCCCTGACAATTACTTGCCTGAGATTAACGGAAAAAATATATGAGCAGGGAGATACATGTGAATAGACTGCGAGATGAGGGTCTAGGGTTCAGTAGTTCACCCTTCTTTGACGATTTTGGCATCGGGGACTTGATAGGAGCGCATGAGCTTGGAGACGAAGTAGCGGAGGACGCCGATTAGTACCATAACTACCGACAGGGGAATCAGTACCCAATCTCTTATTGCCGTGTCCAACACCAGATCTTCTGCCATGGCTGCAAGTTTTCTAGTCTCTGTGAGAGTTCCTTTCCTCTCGTCTTGATTAGACGAATTACAGTGCTGTGAGGCGTGAAAGACGAAGGGTCCTCGCAATTTGTAAACGCTACGTTTCGAGTAGCAGTTTTAATAATTCCTTTTTTTATTTTATTTTTTTTATAAAACACATGTTTTTTTTTTTAACCGCATAAGCTGAAGTACAAGCTGTTAAAAAAGTAGAAAACTATAAAACATATGTCTATGCTCCATATTACCTAATAATTAATAATTAAATTATTACAATATTACCTAGATAATTATCATTTCCCCGAGGTTATAACAAAATATTACCTAATAATTTTTTTTTTACCTACAGTATGTCATTCCATTACATCTCTGCTCCTAGCAGCAATTTAAATTTTGATTTCTGAAACAATAAAATATATATTGCTTAACAAGTGATAATTAAACTTTGGAAAATTGAACCATTTTATTTAGAGATAATAAAAAAAATCTTGAATTATTCATATTTTAATAGTTACATTCAAAATATAAAATTTAACTAATGTACTTTATACTAATTACTTAAATTTATTTATATTAATATTTAAATATATTTTATTTCACAACATAAAATATTAATATATTTTATTATTAATATTTTTTTTTGAAATGGGCTTCCATTATTAATATTTAAATTAAAAGTAGTACTAACACTAAATAATTTTAATTTCATAAAATAACCGTTAAAATTATAATTTATTAAATATAAAATAAATTTTTTATTAAAATATTATTATATAAAATAAATAAAATTAATTTTTTTATATAAATCTTAAATTATTGTCAAACGGTTATTTAAATAATATTAATATAATAATTTTACTATTTTTATGAAAATATCATTGTCTAAATTTAAATCATGTAGGAGTGTTACTGTATAATATTCACATATTAATAGATTTAAATTATAAAATTTAATTAATAAAAAAATTATAAATTATTCACATATTAATAGATTTAAATTATAAAATTTAATTAATATATTTTATATTAATCACTTAAATTTATTTATTGTCTCAAATAACAATCCATTTTATTTAGAGATAATAAAAAAAATCTTGAATTATTCATATTTTAATAGTTACATTCAAAATATAAAATTTAACTAATGTACTTTATACTAATTACTTAAATTTATTTATATTAATATTTAAATATATTTTATTTCACAACATAAAATATTAATATATTTTATTATTAATATTTTTTTTTGAAATGGGCTTCCATTATTAATATTTAAATTAAAAGTAGTACTAACACTAAATAATTTTAATTTCATAAAATAATATGATCTTATAAATATTTAATACAGTATAATTTTATATCATAATTCTAAATATATTAATATTTAAATATATTTTATTTAACAACATAAAATATTAATATATTTTATTATTAATATTTAAATTAAAAATAATACTGACATTACAATTTTAATTTTATAAAATTAATATTATTTTGTGATTAGATATATATAGCGATAAAATAGTTTTTAATTATTTTTTATAATAAATATTATTATTTTAATATTAATATAATAATATTATATAATATTAAAATATATATTTAATCACATAATAATATTATATTTAAATTTAAAAATAATTATTAATTTAATTAGTATTTATTATAAGTATTATTTTTAATATATTATTATAATAGTATTATAATTAAATAATAGCGGTTATAAATTTACTGATATGTAATTATTATATTTTATCATTTTTAGTATATGAAAGTAATATAAGTTGACAGTAAAAAAATTACATAAATAAATATTTAAAATTATGATATTATTCTGATACTAAACGCGTACGTCATTTATAATTCATTAAAAAGAAATAAAATTTTAAATTAATTTAATTATAAAATGAATTAATTATTCAATTTATTTATTTTTCCTTTAAAATTGTAAACTAAACAATACCATTTTTTACATACTTAAGATACTATCACAAAAACAAATTAAATGTGTTAAAAATCAAATTACACAAATGGCATAAGGTACATGAAGATACAGGAGAAGTAGTAGTTGACCAATATAATGAATTAGAAAAACCCCCTTTAGAAAAAGCCTTTTTTAAAAAAGACCATGCTTATGAGGCAATACAACCTATAATTCATACACAAGATATACGTAATAGTGACATAAGAAATATCAATTTACAAAACAACTGGAATAATATAACTGTACATATCATAGGAAAACAATTAGATAGAATGGAAGAAAAGATAGATAGAAATTATGAGGCTATAACAAATATAGAACATATAGAAACACCTCAAACACCATCACCTACAATACCCAAACCAAATACAACTTATTTATCACAAAGATATAGTGATGCAAAACCATATAATATAGATCCTGCTAGAAAACAAACAAATAAACCTTTCACAAAAATAATACCACCATCCAAAAATCCAATAGAAATAATAAATATGACACCTAAAACAGAACTAAATAGTATATCAGAAACACTACAAAAAATAATTAATGAACAAAAATTCGTTAAAACTACTGCCTCAAAAGGAATTAAAATCCAAGAACCCGTACAAATTTCAAAACAAGAAAGTACAAGTACTAGTAAAGATAAAGGGAAAATAACAATATTAACAGAATATAATGATACTTCTTCCTCAGAAGAAGACACAATAGACAATCCTTTAACAATAACAGATGATGAGTCAGAACAAGAAAGTATTATGCCCTTAAATACTATAGGAAAACAATATCATCACCAACCAGATGACTTAATCACAATAGATAAAAAACAGAAACAATATAATGCTAAAAACATATACGAATGGAATATAGACGACAAATCTGAAACAGAAATCATTAAAATAACCAAAGAAATGGTAATAGTAGGCAATATATATCAACAAAGAGTAGGAATTACAGAAAAACAAGCTGCTGAAAACATCATTTTAGGATTCACAGGAGAACTTAGAACATGGTGGGACAAACTTTTAAGCAATGACATAAAAAACAATATTTTAGCTGCTAGACGAATAGATAGTACCACAGGAGAACCAGCTACTGATCCAGCTACTGGCCAACCATTACCTTTTATAATAGCATATCTTATTTATAATATAATAACTCATTTTATAGGAGATTTAGACTTATATACAAAAAGAAATAGTGAAATTTTACAAAATCTACGATGCAGAAAATTAGAAAATTTTAGATGGTATAAAGATAATTTTTTAAAAAGAGTATATGCATTAGCAGATCCAAATGCTTATCATTGGAAAGAAAAATTTTTAACAGGATTACCAAGATTGTTTTCAACAAAGGTTAAAGAAACCATTGAACAAAAATATGGACATATTTCTTATGATGATTTGACTTATGGAGACCTAATAACGTGTGTAAATTTAACAGGGATACGATTGTGTAGGGATATCAAATTACAAAATAAATTAAAAATGGAAAATAGACAATCTAGAAAAGAATTAGGCAATTGGTGTGAACAATTTGGCTTTGGAACAATGAAGAAACATAAACATAAAAATACAAACCCTTTAAAACAGAGAAAATTTATAAGAAATACAATTATAGAAAAAGACAGTATAATAATAAACGAAAACCCTTAACAAGAAAATATTTTAAGAAAACTAATTACAAGAAGCATAATTTTAAAAGGCCAAACAAAAAGGATAACATAACATGCTATTTATGTAACCAAAGAGGACATTATGCTAGGGAATGCCCTGCTAGAAAAAAGATACATGAACTAGGTTTAGAATTAAAAATAGATAACATGGACCAATTATTAGAAAAGATAGACCAAATAAACTTAACCTCTTCAGACTTAAGTGAGGATTACGATAGTGACAATTCTTCACAAACCATAAAAGATTCAGACAGTAATCATGATTGCAAAGGAGAAATCTGTAATTGTAATAATAAAATAAATATGTTAACAGACTATACTAAAATTTTAGAACAATTAGAACAAGTAGAAGACCCTAGTATAAAAAGAAAATTTTTTAAAAAACTAAATAAAATTATAAATGAAGAAATAAAAATAGGCACAACCATACCAACAACCTTTGAAGATATAGAACAAATGTTTACAAAGAAACCTATAAAAACAGTATCATCCATGGATTTACAATTTGAAATAAGACAATTAAAAGCAGAAGTAAAACAATTAAAAACCGAAGTAAGACAATTACAACATAAATGTGAACAAATTCAATACACAAAAAACAAAGAAAAAATAGAAGATATAGAAGAAACTGAAACTGAAACTGAAGAAGAACAACAATTAAAATTCAATGACATCACAAGGATAAAATTCCAAAAGTGGTATATTAAAATTAATCTTACAATAAAAGATTTTAAATTAAAATCAATTGCAATGTTAGACTCAGGAGCTGACATGAACTGTATAGACATAGGTATTATACCAAGTAAATACTTTCACAAAACAAAACAAACATTATCAGCTGCAAATTCAACAAAAGTAAACATAGAGTATAAAATACCTAGTGCTCACATATGTAATAACAATATTTGTTTCAACACAAGTTTTATGTTAATAAAAAATCTTAATACTCAAGTTATTCTAGGAAATCCTTTTTTACAAATGCTTTACCCTTTCAAGGTAACTGAATTAGGCATAGAAACAAACATTTTAGGACAAAATATAATATTTGAATTTATAACACCTATAAATTACCATGACATAAGTTCATTCCAAAAAGAAAATATTAGCAAAATTAATAATTTAGAAAAACAAATACAATATTTAAAGAAAGATTTACATTTAATAAAGATAGAAGAACAATTAGAAACGCCCATAATACAACAACAAATAAAAGAGATCCAAGAAAAATTTGAACAAGATTTATGTTCAGATCTACCATCAGCTTTTTGGGACAGAAAACAGCACATAGTCACATTACCATACGAACCAAGTTTTAAAGAACAAAACATCCCTACAAAAGCAAGACCAATACAAATGAACCAAGCAATGTTAGAATTCTGTAAAAAAGAAATACAAGAACTATTAAACAAAAAATTAATCAGACCTAGTAAATCACCATGGTCCTGTGCGGCCTTTTATGTTATGAAAAATGCAGAACTAGAAAGAGGAGCACCAAGATTAGTTATTAATTACAAACCCTTAAATACAGCATTACAATGGATTAGGTATCCTATACCAAATAAACAAGATTTATTAAACAGATTATATAATGCACAAATATTTTCAAAATTCAATATGAAATCAGGATTTTGGCAAATACAAATAGCTGAACAAGATAAATATAAAACAGCTTTCACTGTACCATTCGGACAATATGAATGGAATATAATGCCATTTGGATTAAAAAATGCACCAAGTGAATTTCAAAAAATAATGAATGATATATTTAATCCATATGAATTTATCATTACATATATTGATGATGTGTTAGTATTTAGTCAACATATAGACCAACATATTAAACATTTAAATATTTTTTATAAAGCAGTAAAAAGAAATGGTTTAGTATTATCAAAGCCAAAGATGAAACTATTTCAAACAAAAATTAGATTTTTAGGTCATGAAATATACCAAAATACGATCATTATTATTATTACTATTCCTTTGATAAATAGAATATCTATACATGGAATTATATTGATCAATATATAGAAAGATAGCATAATCCATCAAATAATATTTATTGAATCAAATAATATAGATTCTACATATTCCAGACATTGGATACAAGTAAGATCTAAGCCATTGTAGTAATTGTTTAAGTCTACAGTGTAAAAACAATTACATGTAAAACAAAAATTCAAAATGTAATATTGATTACAAACAGTACAATAATATATTCCTATTTCCATTTTGATGGTTTGAACAGAATTTCTGATGTGCCAGATCAGTGTGAACTGCAAGCACAGAGCATACTTATGGTTAAGGTTCCTGCACTGTTAACCTGGATATCCCAGAATTAACTCAGAAGGATGATCGAAGAAAGAGAGAATAATTGCCGTCAACACGGACTTATACAGTAACAGTTGGTAAATGGTACTTGTATTAACAATAAAATACAAAATACAACTTTGTACTACCTTAGTACTTAATTACACAATAACTGGTACTACTGCTACTACCGAGTTGTCATAAACTTCGGTATCCTTACATGAGAAACATGAACTGGAATACATTTAGAGAGTGATGGGGATTTTCAGTGTTGAAGTTCGGTGTGTCCTTGTTGGTCTGGAGAGCTCCTTTTTATAGCCGCGGATGTCAAATGTTTATTGAATTTGGTTGAGCGGTCTATGATAGTGCGTGCTGAGCTGTCTTTCCTTCATTGGCGAAGAATGTCGGTTAGTGCGCCTCTTTCTTTTGTCTGTTGCTGAGTCATTTGTTTTTTCTTCTTTTTCTTTTTCCTTTTAACTTTGTCGGCCATTATTTTATCTTGTCGGCCAATTGTCCGCTGCATCATCATGCGTTTGTCTCTGCCACTTGTTTTTGTCAGCGACTTGTGAATGTTTTGACATCATTGCATATGTCATGTTTTTTGTTTCGTTTGCCACTTGATTCTTGGTGGCAGGCTGAGTCATTTTTCTGGTTACATCTCTGCTTGTGTAAAAAAGTCATCATTGTCATCAGATAGATCAATTGGTGATGGTGATGCTGCAGTACTCCTTGTTTCTTTCAGTTCTTCAAGTAATTTGTCATATTCTGGTTCAGAGGTACAAGCAGCCATCTGTGCCATAATTTGCTGTTTTCTTGCTAAGAAGGTTTCTTGTTTAGTGATAGCGGCTGGGCTAGATATTTTGCAATATTGTGGATTGTTTATAAAGAATTGGTCTACGGCTATTGGGTCACAACCTTGGAGATTAGTCTTAGGCCACCATTTAATTTTGTATTTTCTGACTAACATGGGGATTTGAAAGTTGTCAAGAATGTGGTCTTTAATATGATATTCGGTCATGAAAATTCAAGGGATGTGAAAATAATGAGAATAAATAAGCCACTGAGGAGAGCAAATAATGGTTTCTGATAATTGCTGGTTGTCAAAAAATTGAGTTTTAGCAAGTTTAATATTTTCTGGGATAATATCATCATGGATACCAAATTTGTGCCACCATTGATGAAACCAAAATGGGATAGGATAAGTAAAATTGTCAGAAATATAAAAGAAAAAAGATATGGATAATTGTTCATTTTGCTTAAAAAATGTTCTTTCCCAAGCAACTTGATAATCATAATAATTATATTTTGCATTTTGTCTTGATTGTCCATTGGTATAAGTAAATTCTTTTGCTTTGTGGGGCTCTTGTCCCCATTCAGTAAGAGTCCATACCTTGAGTAATCTTACTTTGCAATATCTGAGCTTGGTAGGGTTGTGAGGATCAAAATTGTTTTGCATGAGGATAGAAGTTGTATGGGTAAGAATGGCTTCATAATAGCTTTGGGATTTTTGGAAATTGTCAGGGATGTAATAATGAGTTTTAGGAAAAATGGTTTCACAAAATTGATATTCATTTAAATGAGGATTTTGTGCCCAGTATTCTGGTTCTATGGTCAGAATTTGGTCTTCAATGGGCTTGTAACTATATTGGGCTGACTCAGTTTGACTTGACGAAGATGGGCTTGTGTGCCTTGGTGATGTTGTGCTAATGACAGCTTGTTTAAATGTGGATGGAGTTATGGGTGTTGTCTGTAATGGGCTAAATTTGTTAAATGAAGTGAAATAAGGTCTGGGTGATCTTGGTCTGGCATAATGTGGTTGTGTGATCAAAGCACTTGATATATGTCCAATAGGTCGATTTATTATACTAGTAGTAGTTGTATACAATGGTCTGGGTACAGATAACTGTCCCGTTATATTTTGGACAGAACTATGTCCTGGAGTGAATAATTGTAATTTTGTCAAATTTGTTTGTGAACTTTGTGATCTCAAAGAGATCTTTTCTGCTTCTTTTCCTTTATCTGTCATCGTCCCTGCAAAAATTCTCGTGTTAAAAAATCTGCAATAGAATTGTCAGTTCCTTTTATATGTTCAATTTCAAAATCAAAAATAGATAAAAATGCTTGCCATCTTGCAAATATATGTTTAGCAGCTAAATTTTTAACATCTTTTGTTAACACATCTTTTGCTGCCTTACAATCTACACGAATGATAAATTTTTGGTTTAATAAGTCACTTTGAAATTTGGTTACACATAAGACAATGGCTAAAATTTCTTTTTTTATGGTAGAATATTTTTCTTGAGTTTGGTTCCATACTCCTGAATAATATCTTATGATATGGCTTTTATTATTTATATTTTGTTTGAGTATGCCTCCATAACCTTGGTGAGAAGCATCTGTTTCTACTATTTTTGGGACATTTGGGTTACAAATATTTAAACATGGTAAAGACTTTACATGTTTCTTTATTTCTTGAATTAGTTTAGTATGTTTTTCTGTCCATGGTTGAGGATTCTTTTTTAATCTATTATAAAGAGGTTTGCATATTATTCTTAAATTCGGTAGAAAGTCAGCAACATAATTTAAAGATCCTAAAAATCTTTGTAATTGATTTTTGTCTTTGATTTCATCTGGAAATTTGTCTGCAAAGTCTATACTTCTTTGGATTGGTATGATCGTATTTTGGTATATTTCATGACCTAAAAATCTAATTTTTGTTTGAAATAGTTTCATCTTTGGCTTTGATAATACTAAACCATTTCTTTTTACTGCTTTATAAAAAATATTTAAATGTTTAATATGTTGGTCTATATGTTGACTAAATACTAACACATCATCAATATATGTAATGATAAATTCATATGGATTAAATATATCATTCATTATTTTTTGAAATTCACTTGGTGCATTTTTTAATCCAAATGGCATTATATTCCATTCATATTGTCCGAATGGTACAGTGAAAGCTGTTTTATATTTATCTTGTTCAGCTATTTGTATTTGCCAAAATCCTGATTTCATATTGAATTTTGAAAATATTTGTGCATTATATAATCTGTTTAATAAATCTTGTTTATTTGGTATAGGGTACCTAATCCATTGTAATGCTGTATTTAAGGGTTTGTAATTAATAACTAATCTTGGTACTCCTCTTTCTAGTTCTGCATTTTTCATAACATAAAAGGCCGCACAGGACCATGGTGATTTACTAGGTCTGATTAATTTTTTGTTTAATAGTTCTTGTATTTCTTTTTTACAGAATTCTAACATTGCTTGGTTCATTTGTATTGGTCTTGCTTTTGTAGGGATGTTTTGTTCTTTAAAACTTGGTTCGTATGGTAATGTGACTATGTGCTGTTTTCTGTCCCAAAAAGCTGATGGTAGATCTGAACATAAATCTTGTTCAAATTTTTCTTGGATCTCTTTTATTTGTTGTTGTATTATGGGCGTTTCTAATTGTTCTTCTATCTTTATTAAATGTAAATCTTTCTTTAAATATTGTATTTGTTTTTCTAAATTATTAATTTTGCTAATATTTTCTTTTTGGAATGAACTTATGTCATGGTAATTTATAGGTGTTATAAATTCAAATATTATATTTTGTCCTAAAATGTTTGTTTCTATGCCTAATTCAGTTACCTTGAAAGGGTAAAGCATTTGTAAAAAAGGATTTCCTAGAATAACTTGAGTATTAAGATTTTTTATTAACATAAAACTTGTGTTAAAACAAATATTGTTATTACATATGTGAGCACTAGGTATTTTATACTCTATGTTTACTTTTGTTGAATTTGCAGCTGATAATGTTTGTTTTGTTTTGTGAAAGTATTTACTTGGTATAATACTTATGTCTATACAGTTCATGTCAGCTCCTGAGTCTAACATTGCAATTGATTTTAATTTAAAATCTTTTATTGTAAGATTAATTTTAACATACCACTTTTGGAATTTTATCCTTGTGATGTCATTGAATTTTAATTGTTGTTCTTCTTCAGTTTCAGTTTCAGTTTCTTCTATATCTTCTATTTTTTCTTTGTTTTTTGTGTATTGAATTTGTTCACATTTATGTTGTAATTGTCTTACTTCGGTTTTTAATTGTTTTACTTCTGCTTTTAATTGTCTTATTTCAAATTGTAAATCCATGGATGATACTGTTTTTATAGGTTTCTTTGTAAACATTTGTTCTATATCTTCAAAGGTTGTTGGTATGGTTGTGCCTATTTTTATTTCTTCATTTATAATTTTATTTAGTTTTTTAAAAAATTTTCTTTTTATACTAGGGTCTTCTACTTGTTCTAATTGTTCTAAAATTTTAGTATAGTCTGTTAACATATTTATTTTATTATTACAATTACAGATTTCTCCTTTGCAATCATGATTACTGTCTGAATCTTTTATGGTTTGTGAAGAATTGTCACTATCGTAATCCTCACTTAAGTCTGAAGAGGTTAAGTTTATTTGGTCTATCTTTTCTAATAATTGGTCCATGTTATCTATTTTTAATTTTAAACCTAGTTCATGTATCTTTTTTCTAGCAGGGCATTCCCTAGCATAATGTCCTCTTTGGTTACATAAATAGCATGTTATGTTATCCTTTTTGTTTGGCCTTTTAAAATTATGCTTCTTGTAATTAGTTTTCTTAAAATATTTTCTTGTTAAGGGTTTTCGTTTATTATTATACTGCCTTTTTCTATAATTGTATTTCTTATAAATTTTCTCTGTTTTAAAGGGTTTGTATTTTTTATGTTTATGTTTCTTCATTGTTCCAAAGCCAAATTGTTCACACCAATTGCCTAATTCTTTTCTAGATTGTCTATTTTCCATTTTTAATTTATTTTGTAATTTGATATCCCTACACAATCGTATCCCTGTTAAATTTACACACGTTATTAGGTCTCCATAAGTCAAATCATCATAAGAAATATGTCCATATTTTTGTTCAATGGTTTCTTTAACCTTTGTTGAAAACAATCTTGGTAATCCTGTTAAAAATTTTTCTTTCCAATGATAAGCATTTGGATCTGCTAATGCATATACTCTTTTTAAAAAATTATCTTTATACCATCTAAAATTTTCTAATTTTCTGCATCGTAGATTTTGTAAAATTTCACTATTTCTTTCTGTATATAAGTCTAAATCTCCTATAAAATGAGTTATTATATTATAAATAAGATATGCTATTATAAAAGGTAATGGTTGGCCAGTAGCTGGATCAGTAGCTGGTTCTCCTGTGGTACTATCTATTCGTCTAGCAGCTAAAATATTGTTTTTTATGTCATTGCTTAAAAGTTTGTCCCACCATGTTCTAAGTTCTCCTGTGAATCCTAAAATGATGTTTTCAGCAGCTTGTTTTTCTGTAATTCCTACTCTTTGTTGATATATATTGCCTACTATTACCATTTCTTTGGTTATTTTAATGATTTCTGTTTCAGATTTGTCGTCTATATTCCATTCGTATATGTTTTTAGCATTATATTGTTTCTGTTTTTTATCTATTGTGATTAAGTCATCTGGTTGGTGATGGTATTGTTTTCCTATAGTATTTAAGGGCATAATACTTTCTTGTTCTGACTCATCATCTGTTATTGTTAAAGGATTGTCTATTGTGTCTTCTTCTGAGGAAGAAGTATCATTATATTCTGTTAATATTGTTATTTTCCCTTTATCTTTACTAGTACTTGTACTTTCTTGTTTTGAAATTTGTACGGGTTCTTGGATTTTAATTCCTTTTGAGGCAGTAGTTTTAACGGATTTTTGTTCATTAATTATTTTTTGTAGTGTTTCTGATATACTATTTAGTTCTGTTTTAGGTGTCATATTTATTATTTCTATTGGATTTTTGGATGGTGGTATTATTTTTGTGAAAGGTTTATTTGTTTGTTTTCTAGCAGGATCTATATTATATGGTTTTGCATCACTATATCTTTGTGATAAATAAGTTGTATTTGGTTTGGGTATTGTAGGTGATGGTGTTTGAGGTGTTTCTATATGTTCTATATTTGTTATAGCCTCATAATTTCTATCTATCTTTTCTTCCATTCTATCTAATTGTTTTCCTATGATATGTACAGTTATATTATTCCAGTTGTTTTGTAAATTGATATTTCTTATGTCACTATTACGTATATCTTGTGTATGAATTATAGGTTGTATTGCCTCATAAGCATGGTCTTTTTTAAAAAAGGCTTTTTCTAAAGGGGGTTTTTCTAATTCATTATATTGGTCAACTACTACTTCTCCTGTATCTTCATGTACCTTATGCCATTTGTGTAATTTGATTTTTAACACATTTAATTTGTTTTTGTGATAGTATCTTAAGTATGTAAAAAATGGTATTGTTTCTTTCACTTGTTCACAGAACTTGAAAAATTGTCGTTTAATTTGACTCTGTTGTTGGCGTGTATATTGGGCGAGAAATGTGTTTGATCACACAACCACATTATGCCAGACCAAGATCACCCAGACCTTATTTCACTTCATTTAACAAATTTAGCCCATTACAGACAACACCCATAACTCCATCCACATTTAAACAAGCTGTCATTAGCACAACATCACCAAGGCACACAAGCCCATCTTCGTCAAGTCAAACTGAGTCAGCCCAATATATTTACAAGCCCATTGAAGACCAAATTCTGACCATAGAACCAGAATACTGGGCACAAAATCCTCATTTAAATGAATATCAATTTTGTGAAACCATTTTTCCTAAAACTCATTATTACATCCCTGACAATTTCCAAAAATCCCAAAGCTATTATGAAGCCATTCTTACCCATACAACTTCTATCCTCATGCAAAACAATTTTGATCCTCACAACCCTACCAAGCTCAGATATTGCAAAGTAAGATTACTCAAGGTATGGACTCTTACTGAATGGGGACAAGAGCCCCACAAAGCAAAAGAATTTACTTATACCAATGGACAATCAAGACAAAATGCAAAATATAATTATTATGATTATCAAGTTGCTTGGGAAAGAACATTTTTTAAGCAAAATGAACAATTATCCATATCTTTTTTCTTTTATATTTCTGACAATTTTACTTATCCTATCCCATTTTGGTTTCATCAATGGTGGCACAAATTTGGTATCCATGATGATATTATCCCAGAAAATATTAAACTTGCTAAAACCCAATTTTTTGACAACCAGCAATTATCAGAAACCATTATTTGCTCTCCTCAGTGGCTTATTTATTCTCATTATTTTCACATCCCTTGGATTTTCATGACCGAATATCATATTAAAGACCACATTCTTGACAACTTTCAAATCCCCATGTTAGTCAGAAAATACAAAATTAAATGGTGGCCTAAGACTAATCTCCAAGGTTGTGACCCAATAGCCGTAGACCAATTCTTTATAAACAATCCACAATATTGCAAAATATCTAGCCCAGCCGCTATCACTAAACAAGAAACCTTCTTAGCAAGAAAACAGCAAATTATGGCACAGATGGCTGCTTGTACCTCTGAACCAGAATATGACAAATTACTTGAAGAACTGAAAGAAACAAGGAGTACTGCAGCATCACCATCACCAATTGATCTATCTGATGACAATGATGACTTTTTTACACAAGCAGAGATGTAACCAGAAAAATGACTCAGCCTGCCACCAAGAATCAAGTGGCAAACGAAACAAAAAACATGACATATGCAATGATGTCAAAACATTCACAAGTCGCTGACAAAAACAAGTGGCAGAGACAAAAGCATGATGATGCAGCGGACAATTGGCCGACAAGATAAAATAATAGCCGACAAAGTTAAAAGGAAAAAGAAAAAGAAGAAAAAACAAATGACTCAGCAACAGACAAAAGAAAGAGGCGCACTAACCGACATTCTTCGCCAATGAAGGAAAGACAGCTCAGCACGCACTATCATAGACCGCTCAACCAAATTCAATAAACATTTGACATCCGCGGCTATAAAAAGGAGCTCTCCAGACCAACAAGGACACACCGAACTTCAACACTGAAAATCCCCATCACTCTCTAAATGTATTCCAGTTCATGTTTCTCATGCAAGGATACCGAAGTTTATGACAACTCGGTAGTAGCAGTAGTACCAGTTATTGTGTAATTAAGTACTAAGGTAGTACAAAGTTGTATTTTGTATTTTATTGTTAATACAAGTACCATTTACCAACTGTTACTGTATAAGTCCGTGTTGACGGCAATTATTCTCTCTTTCTTCGATCATCCTTCTGAGTTAATTCTGGGATATCCAGGTTAACAGTGCAGGAACCTTAACCATAAGTATGCTCTGTGCTTGCAGTTCACACTGATCTGGCACATCAGAAATTTTGTTCAAACCATCAAAATGGAAATAGGAATATATTATTGTACTGTTTGTAATCAATATTACATTTTGAATTTTTGTTTTACATGTAATTGTTTTTACACTGTAGACTTAAACAATTACTACAATGGCTTAGATCTTACTTGTATCCAATGTCTGGAATATGTAGAATCTATATTATTTGATTCAATAAATATTATTTGATGGATTATGCTATCTTTCTATATATTGATCAATATAATTCCGTGTATAGATATTCTATTTATCAAAGGAATAGTAATAATAATAATTACTTTATATATTTGTATCATATACAAGTTGATTACTAAATCACAATGAGATTTATAAAATCAGCGTTAGAAAATTTAAGCTTAATTGATTTAACTAATAAACAAGAAGTAATAAGTTTTAAAAATTGTTTAATTCAACAAGGCAGATTTATTAGTGATTACCATACTACAAACCATAACGAATATTGTGATTGTAGAGAAGTAGAACGGACATTAGAATTATTTAATTCTATGCTTATGTATTTTGAAGTACTATTAAGTAATAATAATTTTTAAATGAACAATTTTATTTATTGGACTTCTAGTTTCTATTCATATCTTTTTTATATATTATCTCAATGAATAATAATATTATACAGTTTAATAATTTATCTTTATAATGTGTATAAATTGATAAATAAATCATAGAAAAAGAACAAAGTTCAGAAAATGGTATCAGAGCCAAGTTATTCTAATAATTTTAAACAACTCACAATAGAATTTTAGGGTTGAATCTGTGTCCTCGCTAGATCTATAAGTCAGGCAAAGAGAGTGTAAGCCCTGCAGGTGTGTGAGAAGGAAGTGTATGAGAAGACCCTAAGATTATAGAAATGAGTCTGTTTAGAAGAAATAGAGTTTCTAGGTCCAGAAACCAAGATGAACTCATAAATGATTTAAACATTAATATAGATAATAATACAATACTATCTAGAGAAAGTACATGGGATAACCAACAATTAACCAATTGGAAACCACCAGAAACCCCCATAAATGAAATATATAAAAAAGGAATATTTGATTTCAAATCGTTAATGGCAATTAAAACCAAAGAAAAAGTTATACCTTTATACTCAGAAAATCAATCCATGAGTTTATTAAGTAAAAAGACAATTATGAAATATATTAAACATGGTTATAGATTTATGCATATAGGATTAGTACAAATAGCAATTAAACCATTAACAGTAGAAGGATTAGATACAAGTATGCATGTTGCATTAAGAGATGCTAGACATCTAAATTATAAAGATTCACTATTAGGATTATTTGAAACCAGTCTAACAAATGGACCAATTTATTCAAACTGTTTTCCAAACTTTACCATATCATTAACAGATCCTAATATAATGAAAATTCTTACTTTAGATATTCTAACTCACAATTATAATATGATAAAAGGATCTCATATATATGAAGTATTTTATAGATTAAATTACAAGATAATGAATACAGGGTTATGTCCAAATGCTATTAACCATAATAGAATAACAGGAGAAACAATATTTTGGGAAATAGACCAAACCAAAGCTAATATAAGTATACCAAGAACATTACAATGGAAAGATATTACTTTACCAGATAATTGGAAATATCCAGCAAAAACAATACCTAGTAAACCTATTAAGGAAAATAAAGAAATCGACTATATCATACAAAATGAAGATGGATCATTAGAATTAAAATATAAAAGATCAAACTCTTTTAGACAAAATACTCCTAGTATTTACCAACCATCTAGACATTCAATCGGAACTTCCCAACGAAAACAAAATATAGAAATCACAGAAGCTAGTATATCCGAAGAATCAACCATTCCTTCATACCAAGGACCCTTTCAAGGTCAAACGTCTAATACTAAACCAGTAGAAGAAACTTTTGATCACAAGACTAAACCTCAGTACACTACAAAAGGTATAAAAATCCAAGAAGGAATATTGAGAGAAGGACAATTTAGCCAACCCTATGAAGACAGTGATTATTCAATCAATACTCTAACATATAATTTCACCTTAGATAAAGATCTAATTCAACACGATTATATGTCAGATCAAAATCGGGGGAAAAGAGACACATTTCTCGCCCAATATACACGCCAACAACAGAGTCAAATTAAACGACAATTTTTCAAGTTCTGTGAACAAGTGAAAGAAACAATACCATTTTTTACATACTTAAGATACTATCACAAAAACAAATTAAATGTGTTAAAAATCAAATTACACAAATGGCATAAGGTACATGAAGATACAGGAGAAGTAGTAGTTGACCAATATAATGAATTAGAAAAACCCCCTTTAGAAAAAGCCTTTTTTAAAAAAGACCATGCTTATGAGGCAATACAACCTATAATTCATACACAAGATATACGTAATAGTGACATAAGAAATATCAATTTACAAAACAACTAGAATAATATAACTGTACATATCATAGGAAAACAATTAGATAGAATGGAAGAAAAGATAGATAGAAATTATGAGGCTATAACAAATATAGAACATATAGAAACACCTCAAACACCATCACCTACAATACCCAAACCAAATACAACTTATTTATCACAAAGATATAGTGATGCAAAACCATATAATATAGATCCTGCTAGAAAACAAACAAATAAACCTTTCACAAAAATAATACCACCATCCAAAAATCCAATAGAAATAATAAATATGACACCTAAAACAGAACTAAATAGTATATCAGAAACACTACAAAAAATAATTAATGAACAAAAATCCGTTAAAACTACTGCCTCAAAAGGAATTAAAATCCAAGAACCCGTACAAATTTCAAAACAAGAAAGTACAAGTACTAGTAAAGATAAAGGGAAAATAACAATATTAACAGAATATAATGATACTTCTTCCTCAGAAGAAGACACAATAGACAATCCTTTAACAATAACAGATGATGAGTCAGAACAAGAAAGTATTATGCCCTTAAATACTATAGGAAAACAATACCATCACCAACCAGATGACTTAATCACAATAGATAAAAAACAGAAACAATATAATGCTAAAAACATATACGAATGGAATATAGACGACAAATCTGAAACAGAAATCATTAAAATAACCAAAGAAATGGTAATAGTAGGCAATATATATCAACAAAGAGTAGGAATTACAGAAAAACAAGCTGCTGAAAACATCATTTTAGGATTCACAGGAGAACTTAGAACATGGTGGGACAAACTTTTAAGCAATGACATAAAAAACAATATTTTAGCTGCTAGACGAATAGATAGTACCACAGGAGAACCAGCTACTGATCCAGCTACTGGCCAACCATTACCTTTTATAATAGCATATCTTATTTATAATATAATAACTCATTTTATAGGAGATTTAGACTTATATACAGAAAGAAATAGTGAAATTTTACAAAATCTACGATGCAGAAAATTAGAAAATTTTAGATGGTATAAAGATAATTTTTTAAAAAGAGTATATGCATTAGCAGATCCAAATGCTTATCATTGGAAAGAAAAATTTTTAACAGGATTACCAAGATTGTTTTCAACAAAGGTTAAAGAAACCATTGAACAAAAATATGGACATATTTCTTATGATGATTTGACTTATGGAGACTTAATAACGTGTGTAAATTTAACAGGGATACGATTGTGTAGAGATATCAAATTACAAAATAAATTAAAAATGGAAAATAGACAATCTAGAAAAGAATTAGGCAATTGGTGTGAACAATTTGGCTTTGGAACAATGAAGAAACATAAACATAAAAAATACAAACCTTTTAAAACAGAGAAAATTTATAAGAAATACAATTATAGAAAAAGGCAGTATAATAATAAACGAATATATAAAAAACCCTTAACAAGGAAATATTTTAAGAAAACTAATTACAAGAAGCATAATTTTAAAAGGCCAAACAAAAAGGATAACATAACATGCTATTTATGTAACCAAAGAGGACATTATGCTAGGGAATGCCCTGCTAGAAAAAAGATACATGAACTAGGTTTAGAATTAAAAATAGATAACATGGACCAATTATTAGAAAAGATAGACCAAATAAACTTAACCTCTTCAGACTTAAGTGAGGATTACGATAGTGACAATTCTTCACAAACCATAAAAGATTCAGACAGTAATCATGATTGCAAAGGAGAAATCTGTAATTGTAATAATAAAATAAATATGTTAACAGACTATACTAAAATTTTAGAACAATTAGAACAAGTAGAAGACCCTAGTATAAAAAGAAAATTTTTTAAAAAACTAAATAAAATTATAAATGAAGAAATAAAAATAGGCACAACCATACCAACAACCTTTGAAGATATAGAACAAAATGTTTACAAAGAAACCTATAAAAACAGTATCATCCATGGATTTACAATTTGAAATAAGACAATTAAAAGCAGAAGTAAAACAATTAAAAACCGAAGTAAGACAATTACAACATAAATGTGAACAAATTCAATACACAAAAAACAAAGAAAAAATATAAGATATAGAGGAAACTGAAACTGAAACTGAAGAAGAACAACAATTAAAATTCAATGACATCACAAGGATAAAATTCCAAAAGTGGTATGTTAAAATTAATCTTACAATAAAAGATTTTAAATTAAAATCAATTGCAATGTTAGACTCAGGAGCTGACATGAACTGTATAGACATAGGTATTATACCAAGTAAATACTTTCACAAAACAAAACAAACATTATCAGCTGCAAATTCAACAAAAGTAAACATAGAGTATAAAATACCTAGTGCTCACATATGTAATAACAATATTTGTTTCAACACAAGTTGTATGTTAATAAAAAATCTTAATACTCAAGTTATTCTAGGAAATCCTTTTTTACAAATGCTTTACCCTTTCAAGGTAACTGAATTAGGCATAGAAACAAACATTTTAGGACAAAATATAATATTTGAATTTATAACACCTATAAATTACCATGACATAAGTTCATTCCAAAAAGAAAATATTAGCAAAATTAATAATTTAGAAAAACAAATACAATATTTAAAGAAAGATTTACATTTAATAAAGATAGAAGAACAATTAGAAACGCCCATAATACAACAACAAATAAAAGAGATCCAAGAAAAATTTGAACAAGATTTATGTTCAGATCTACCATCAGCTTTTTGGGACAGAAAACAGCACATAGTCACATTACCATACGAACCAAGTTTTAAAGAACAAAACATCCCTACAAAAGCAAGACCAATACAAATGAACCAAGCAATGTTAGAATTCTGTAAAAAAGAAATACAAGAACTATTAAACAAAAAATTTCAACTTTCTGGTAGACTTACATCTTTCCATTGTATTTAAAAATAATGTGATACTTTTCTAATATTGCAATAAAAAACTACATAAACTTAAAAATTAAAATTTTAGCAATTTTAACTCGACTTAAAATATTTTTAATCAATATATATAAAAAAATTTTCAGCTTTTTATTTTTAAAATTTTTATATTTTTTTATCACGTTAAATATGTTTATATAATTTTTATTTAATATATATTTATATAAATTTAAATAACTAATTTATTATATTTTTGCTATTGCTTCATAATCAATTTATTTTTGCTTCATAATCAATTTATTTTTGCTATTCTGTGCATTCCTATATAAAATTTACTAAATTTACCTAAAATCAATAGATATAAAATCTCATTTAATTAAATATCACTAATGAATTATTTCTTTTAAAAAATATTTTTACAATACCAACCTAATTATAAACCATTAAAATATATTATAACAATTAATAATATGTGTTTTTTTTTCTAATATTACAATAAAAAATTATATAATTTAAAAATCAAATTTTAGCAATTTTAACCCGACTTAAAATATTTTTGATTAGCCTATATAAAGAAATTTCAGCATTTTACTTTTAAAAATTTTATATTTTTTATTACGTTAAATATCTATATATAATTTTTATTTAATATACATTTATATAAATTTAAAGTACTAATTTATTAATTTTTTCCATTTTTATTCCCATAAATTAATTTATGTGGCAAAATATATAATATTTTTTAAAAAAATATTTTTACAATATCAACCTAATTCTAAACAATTAAAATATATAAGAATAATTAATAATATGTGATATTTTTCTAATATTGCTTATTAATTGTTATTTTATATTTTAATTGTTTATAATTTGGTTGATTTTATAAAAATATTTTTTAAATGAATATAATATATTTTACCTGATAAAATAATTTATAGAAATAAAAATGAAAAAAAAACTAATAAATTAGCGTTTTAAATTTATATGAATGCATATTAAATAAAAATTATATAGAGATATTTAACGTGATAAAAAAATATGAAAATTTTAAAAATAAAATACTGAAATTTCTTTATACATACTGATTGAAAATGTTTTAAGTCGGGTTGAAATTGTTAAAATTAAATTTGGTTGAAATTGTTAAAATTAAGTTTTTATGTTTATATAATTTTGTATTTTAACATTAAAAAATATCACATGTTATTAATTATTTTAGTATATTTTAATAGTTTATAATTAGGTTGGTATAGTAAAAAATATTTTTTTAAAAAATAATTTTCTTAGATTTTATATATATTGATTTTATGGAAACTGATAGATAAGAAGAGGAGTTTACTATGAAGCAACGGCATACATAGATATTTAATGTGATAAATTAATTGTAACAGCCCGGAAACCGATACCCCTCTGTAACGGCCCGAACCGCCACCGGCGCTAGGATCCAGATCGGCTTAAGGCCGCCGGGACCCGTAGCAAGCCAAACATACATACTATTACCTGGTCAAATCCCATACATGATTAAAAACTTTAACATGAAACCTGAAATCTGAACATACACCAAGCTTGATTCGTAAGTTGCAACATAACTGTGAACATAAACTTTCCCATGCTAGAGTCATCATCAAATGCTCTAGCTGGGTCATCATTACATACATCAAGCCTGGTTCTCAACTCAACATAAAAACATTTCATAATCATGCGTCAACAGGGATTAACCAGTCTATAGGGCCAAGCACACTCTAATCCATAAACATTAACTCTACTATCAGCTACATACATTATCTCAAATTACATTACATCATCTTATATTACATGTCCACTTCTAAAACTACTAAACTGCTACAAAACATAAACTATTACATACATAACTTAACTTAGCCTTGACTTTACCCTGCTGCCTCTGAACTCTGACTCAACCTGCAACACTGGGGTTAGGGGAAAGGGATGAGCTAAAAAGCCCAGTGAGTAGAAACAGAGAAAACAGTTCATTAATTACATGCTTTCATGAAATGCGTCATAACACAAGTAAATCACATAACTTGTCCGTCTCGGGGCTCATGCAATATTTATTCCCCACGGACCCTGGTTTCTGAGAGTCTGTCTTTTTGCATGCATCTTTCCTCTCAGAGGATGGACATGACATCAAAAATCCCTCTGTCGGTGCCCGGCTCCCCCATAGGAGCTCACAAAGGCCTGTAACATACATGACATGGTGTCTGATCCACAGAGAGCTCACATGGACTTTCCTACATGTACTTGTCCGGCTCTCAAAGGACTAAGACAAGACTCGTGACAGATATGGGCTATTGAAGTCGCCTCGGTCCACCCTTCCTCTATCAACATCAAATAATGCAATGCGTCATATTCGTGAAACTAGTGCAATCAACCTACTACATATAATCATGATGCATGAACATGCTTTAGGCATTAGATTTTGTGCATAAAAGATTAAGTTTAGTTCTACTCACATCCTGGCAGACGCTGACTGACTCTGCAACTGCTAGCATTACTGGCCTCCTCGGTCCCTCGGGTCCGATCCTACACAGGTGGACTCGAATGAGGTGCCAAACACATTCTAACAACTCATAAACAACTCCCCAAAAACCCCTCTAAACATCACTTAATCATGCATGGAAAACACCCAAGAAACGGCTGGACAGGGCACTTTCGGCGGCACCTTCGGCGGCCGAAAGTCCCTTCCAGAGACGAAACTCGGGTAGGTTCGGCGGCAGGTTCGGCGGCCGAAACCCTAGGACAGAAACGAAAGTCCCTCCTTCGGGGGCACATTCGGCAGCCTAAAGACTGCCTCCCATGCAGGTTCGGCGGCCGAAACTCCTTTCGGCGGCCGAACCTGGTCCCCTCTGGACGACAGGTCCGATTCTGCCAAGCCAAAAAACCAAACTCAACATACCCAAATCCTTACATACTCTCTCCCAACATGCATACTCACTCCCACAAGCATAAAGGAGCATAAACTAACATAAACTCCTCAACACAAACATCACATAACATACACTGGGTATAAAACCCACATAAACCTAAACATGCCATTCTACCCATTCAAAACTCCAATAAACTTACTTAAAACTCATTAAAACATAAAAGGAAGCATAGATCTACACTTACCTCTTGAAGATCGAGGGTTGCGTGATCTCTAACTCGGAGGTATGGAGAATCCAAGCTCCAAAAGCTCCAAGCTCCCAAAACTCCTTTTAAGCTTTAAATCTTCAAACACAAAGGTAGAAATCATGAAAAACTTGAGAGATGGGTAGAGAAAACACGAAAACGACCAAAGGAAGGCATAAACTCACCTGAGCTCGAGAATGGGGAGAAAACTCACCCATTTCCGATCTGAGGGCCTTTTATAGGTGGCCTGGTCGAAGACCTTCGGCAGCCTAACGTGCCCCCTAAACTCATGCATGTTCGGCGGCCGAACTTGACTTTCGGCGGCCGAACCTTGGCTCGTTTAAACAAGACTTTCGGAGGCCAAAGGCGCTCCCGAAGCCTTCCCATGTTCGGCGGCCGAACTCCACTTTCGGCGGCCGAACCTGGCAATTGCCTCCTTGGTCTTTTCCCTTCAAAACTCAATTCTCTTTCCTTTTAAAACCATGAAATCATGTGAAAACATTTTAGAAAACACATTTTACCCCTTCTAGAGAGATCCAACACCTTAGATTCCGCCGGAAGGCAGGAATCCCGATGCCGGATTCTAGCCGGGTATTACATTCTACCCCCCTTACAAAAACATTCGTCCCCGAATGTTAAAACAACAAACACAAGCATGCAAGCAAGCAAGCGAATCCTAAAGCTTCTCTCCAAAGAGAGACACCAAACGCTGGAGTAAGAACTCCCAGGTTCCTAAACTCCACGAGCTTCTGCTGCGCTACTCTGATCCTTCTCTATCTTCCTCCTTCTCTACTCTTACTCGTCTCTTCTCATCTTTACTAACTGGCTTCTTCTCACTACTAACCCAAAACTAACTCTAACTCTCACAGGTAGTACCCGAATTTCAAATCTATCTGGGAAAACAAACAGCTCCTACTAGCTGTCCCAATAGATCATCCATCCTACATGGGAATACCTGCCCTTGGTAGTGACCTTGTTTAACCGCTTACAGTCGTTACAAAGTCTCAAGGATTCATCCTTCATTTCCCACAACCATACTGGAGCAATCCAGAGTGAGGTACTAGGTCGGACAAAACCCCTTGTCTACCAAGTCTCGCCTCTACTCTACTGCTACCTCTCTCTATGCAGGCGCCATCCTATAGGGAAGGGTAGAAATGGTTCTGCGTCCAGACACCACTCCTATACCAAACTCTAACTCCCTGACAGATGGTAAACCTGACAACTCGCCTGGGAAGACATCTAAGAATTCTCTCGAACAACTGGCACTGAGGCTGGTTCCCCGACCTGACTGCTGAACTCTCAAACAAGAGCTAGGACCCTCTGACAACCCCTCCTACGCACCCTACGAACCTTACAGGCTGACATCAAACCTCTAGGCACCCCTACTGTGTCCCCTCAGAAGAAAATCTTTGACCCATCCTGTCCTCTAAATCTGACTACCTTGTTTCTGCAGACCAAGATAGCACCACGAGTAGAAAAACCAAATCCATCCCTCGATTGACGTCCAGACAATCAAGTCTAGGACCTCAAAGTCGAGTGGAAGGCATCTACTCCCAACTGACACAGAACTGGACCGGCAGACTGACTCTGCCACAGATGGATCACAATTGAGTCTACTGACCCAAAAAGAACACTTTAGCCCAGAAGTTATCAACTCAACCTCTCGACGGCTCCTAGAGCAACTAAAGAAAGAGAAAAACACTAGGGTTCACAAAAACTTACACATCAGAACATTCAAAAGTGAGCATACCTGGCACCACCATGTTCGATGTGTCTGCCTCTTGCTGAGCTTGGGTGAAGATCCGAGCTGGAGCTGACGGACCTTCTCCACGGGAACCTGAAGAATGAGGGACTGACCCTCTTCCTCTGCCTCGATCACTAACCTGAACTATGGCTGGAGCTACTGGCTGAGCTAATCTACCTGAAACTGCTTGCTGGGACAGAGCCAACCTGGGCGCAGTGGGACACTCACGTGCTATGTGTCCTTCCTGTCCACACCTAAAACAAGCTGTCGTTCCAACCCGACAGGCTCCTTTGTGCGGCCTTCCGCACCTCAAGCACCTTGAACTGCCCGAGCCAGAGCTTGAACCACCAAAACCCAAACTAGCCTTCAGATTCTGCCAAAACTTCTTCTGCGACTTCCTGAGACCTCTCTTCCATTTCTTACCTCTCGTGGCAGCTGTACTCAGAGTGGAGGGATCAATCCCTCCTGAACCTGAAATCCTAGAATCCTGAGTCTGAGCATCCTCCTGAGAATCTCCCATACCTTCTTCAGGTACTCTGACTCCCATACTGACATCCCTCCTCTGAACATCTGACTCTACTTCCCTCATACTAGCTGACATCCTTCTTGGAGCCATCGCTTCTCTGCTTGCATCAAAAGACCTTCCAGGGTCCCTTGATGTTTCCCATCTGCTAACTCCCCAAGACTGCGCTCTTGGCAGAGCAGGGGGAAAGGTGTCCATACCTTCCCTCTCAGATGGAACTCCAGTCGATTCCACAGATCGACGAGCACCTCGCATTCTGGCTCCTCTGAAGAACAACACACAAGCATACAATCCATCATTAGCATCATACGGTCCATGTGGAAACACATGAACCTACATCATACATACATAGCATTTATGCACATGCATGAAATCATGGCATATCACATCATCATAGCAAGACAGGACTCAACATCCTATCCTAGTGGACATGATTGTACTCTTGATCTTTCTTATTGTGCTTGCCCTTCTATGACCTCTAAGCCAACCTCTTTCCGATGTGCAAGACACCGTACTCTCGAGGCCCAAAGCTCTGATACCATTCTGTAACAGCCCGGAAACCGATACCCCTCTGTAACGGCCCGAACCGCCACCGGCGCTAGGATCCAGATCGGCTTAAGGCCGCCGGGACCCGTAGCAAGCCAAACATACATACTATTACCTGGTCAAATCCCATACATGATTAAAAACTTTAACATGAAACCTGAAATCTGAACATACACCAAGCTTGATTCGTAAGTTGCAACATAACTGTGAACATAAACTTTCCCATGCTAGAGTCATCATCAAATGCTCTAGCTGGGTCATCATTACATACATCAAGCCTGGTTCTCAACTCAACATAAAAACATTTCATAATCATGCGTCAACAGGGATTAACCAGTCTATAGGGCCAAGCACACTCTAATCCATAAACATTAACTCTACTATCAGCTACATACATTATCTCAAATTACATTACATCATCTTATATTACATGTCCACTTCTAAAACTACTAAACTGCTACAAAACATAAACTATTACATACATAACTTAACTTAGCCTTGACTTTACCCTGCTGCCTCTGAACTCTGACTCAACCTGCAACACTGGGGTTAGGGGAAAGGGATGAGCTAAAAAGCCCAGTGAGTAGAAACAGAGAAAACAGTTCATTAATTACATGCTTTCATGAAATGCGTCATAACACAAGTAAATCACATAACTTGTCCGTCTCGGGGCTCATGCAATATTTATTCCCCACGGACCCTGGTTTCTGAGAGTCTGTCTTTTTGCATGCATCTTTCCTCTCAGAGGATGGACATGACATCAAAAATCCCTCTGTCGGTGCCCGGCTCCCCCATAGGAGCTCACAAAGGCCTGTAACATACATGACATGGTGTCTGATCCACAGAGAGCTCACATGGACTTTCCTACATGTACTTGTCCGGCTCTCAAAGGACTAAGACAAGACTCGTGACAGATATGGGCTATTGAAGTCGCCTCGGTCCACCCTTCCTCTATCAACATCAAATAATGCAATGCGTCATATTCGTGAAACTAGTGCAATCAACCTACTACATATAATCATGATGCATGAACATGCTTTAGGCATTAGATTTTGTGCATAAAAGATTAAGTTTAGTTCTACTCACATCCTGGCAGACGCTGACTGACTCTGCAACTGCTAGCATTACTGGCCTCCTCGGTCCCTCGGGTCCGATCCTACACAGGTGGACTCGAATGAGGTGCCAAACACATTCTAACAACTCATAAACAACTCCCCAAAAACCCCTCTAAACATCACTTAATCATGCATGGAAAACACCCAAGAAACGGCTGGACAGGGCACTTTCGGCGGCACCTTCGGCGGCCGAAAGTCCCTTCCAGAGACGAAACTCGGGTAGGTTCGGCGGCAGGTTCGGCGGCCGAAACCCTAGGACAGAAACGAAAGTCCCTCCTTCGGGGGCACATTCGGCAGCCTAAAGACTGCCTCCCATGCAGGTTCGGCGGCCGAAACTCCTTTCGGCGGCCGAACCTGGTCCCCTCTGGACGACAGGTCCGATTCTGCCAAGCCAAAAAACCAAACTCAACATACCCAAATCCTTACATACTCTCTCCCAACATGCATACTCACTCCCACAAGCATAAAGGAGCATAAACTAACATAAACTCCTCAACACAAACATCACATAACATACACTGGGTATAAAACCCACATAAACCTAAACATGCCATTCTACCCATTCAAAACTCCAATAAACTTACTTAAAACTCATTAAAACATAAAAGGAAGCATAGATCTACACTTACCTCTTGAAGATCGAGGGTTGCGTGATCTCTAACTCGGAGGTATGGAGAATCCAAGCTCCAAAAGCTCCAAGCTCCCAAAACTCCTTTTAAGCTTTAAATCTTCAAACACAAAGGTAGAAATCATGAAAAACTTGAGAGATGGGTAGAGAAAACACGAAAACGACCAAAGGAAGGCATAAACTCACCTGAGCTCGAGAATGGGGAGAAAACTCACCCATTTCCGATCTGAGGGCCTTTTATAGGTGGCCTGGTCGAAGACCTTCGGCAGCCTAACGTGCCCCCTAAACTCATGCATGTTCGGCGGCCGAACTTGACTTTCGGCGGCCGAACCTTGGCTCGTTTAAACAAGACTTTCGGAGGCCAAAGGCGCTCCCGAAGCCTTCCCATGTTCGGCGGCCGAACTCCACTTTCGGCGGCCGAACCTGGCAATTGCCTCCTTGGTCTTTTCCCTTCAAAACTCAATTCTCTTTCCTTTTAAAACCATGAAATCATGTGAAAACATTTTAGAAAACACATTTTACCCCTTCTAGAGAGATCCAACACCTTAGATTCCGCCGGAAGGCAGGAATCCCGATGCCGGATTCTAGCCGGGTATTACATTAATATAATAAATTAGTTCTTTTTTTTGAATCAAATAATAAATTAGTTCTTTAAATTTATATAAATATATATTACTAATATAATAAATTAATTCTTTAAATTTATATAAATATATTAAATAAAAATTATATAAACATATTTAAAGTGATAAAAAAATCAAAATTTTAAAAATAGAAAGATGAAATTTTCTTTATATATATTGATTGAAAATATTCTAAGTCGGGTTGAAATTACTAAAAATTAGATTTTTAATTTTATATAATTTTTTATTGCAATATTAAAAAAATATCACATATTTTTAATTGTTATCCTACAATTTAATTATTAATAATTAGGTTGGTATTATAAAAATATTTTTTAAAAAAATATTACATATTTTACTTGATAAATTAATTTATAAAGATTAGAGTGGGTAAAAAAAATTTAATAAATAAGTGATTTAAATTTATATAAATGCACTTTGAAAAAAAATTATAGAGAGATATTTAACGTGATAAAAAATATAAAAATTTTAGAAATAAAATGCTGAAATTTCTTTATACATACTGATTGAAAATATTTTAAGTCTGAGTTAAAATTGGATTTTTAAGTCTATATAATTTTTTTTATAATATTAGAAAAATAAGACATATTATTGATTGTTATCTATATTTTAATGGTTTATAATTAGGTTGATATTTTAAAAATATTTTTTTTAAATATATTTCTTTAGTGATATTTAATTAAGTGAAATTTTATATTTATTGATTTTACGTAAATTTTGAAAATTTTATATAGGATGTAAATAATAGTAAAAATAAATTGATATACATATTAATTTTATAAAATTAAAATTGTAATGTCAGTATTATTTTTAATTTAAATATTAATAATAAAATATATTAATATTTTATGTTGTTAAATAAAATATATTTAAATATTAATATATTTAGAATTATGATATAAAATTATACTGTATTAAATATTTATAAGATCATATTATTTTATGAAATTAAAATTATTTAGTGTTAGTACTACTTTTAATTTAAATATTAATAATGGAAGCCCATTTCAAAAAAAAATATTAATAATAAAATATATTAATATTTTATGTTGTGAAATAAAATATATTTAAATATTAATATAAATAAATTTAAGTAATTAGTATAAAGTACCTATGTCTATACAGTTCATGTCAGCTCCTGAGTCTAACATTGCAATTGATTTTAATTTAAAATCCTTTATTGTAAGATTAATTTTAACATACCACTTTTGGAATTTTATCCTTGTGATGTCATTGAATTTTAATTGTTGTTCTTCTTCAGTTTCAGTTTCAGTTTCCTCTATATCTTCTATTTTTTCTTGGTTTTTTGTGTATTGAATTTGTTCACATTTATGTTGTAATTGTCTTACTTCGGTTTTTAATTGTTTTACTTCTGCTTTTAATTGTCTTATTTCAAATTGTAAATCCATGGATGATAATGTTTTTATAGGTTTCTTTGTAAACATTTGTTCTATATCTTCAAAGGTTGTTGGTATGGTTGTGCCTATTTTTATTTCTTCATTTATAATTTTATTTAGTTTTTTAAAAAATTTTCTTTTTATACTAGGGTCTTCTACTTGTTCTAATTGTTCTAAAATTTTAGTATAGTCTGTTAACATATTTATTTTATTATTACAATTACAGATTTCTCCTTTGCAATCATGATTACTGTCTGAATCTTTTATGGTTTGTGAAGAATTGTCACTATCGTACTCCTCACTTAAATCTGAAGAGGTTAAGTTTATTTGGTCTATCTTTTCTAATAATTGGTCCATGTTATCTATTTTTAATTCTAAACCTAGTTCATGTATCTTTTTTCTAGCAGGGCATTCCCTAGCATAATGTCCTCTTTGGTTACATAAATAGCATGTTATGTTATCCTTTTTGTTTGGCTTTTTAAAATTATGCTTCTTGTAATTAGTTTTCTTAAAATATTTTCTTGTTAAGGGTTTTTTATATATTTGTTTATTATTATACTGCCTTTTTCTATAATTGTATTTCTTATAAATTTTCTCTGTTTTAAAGGGTTTGTATTTTTTATGTTTATGTTTCTTCATTGTTCCAAAACCAAATTGTTCACACCAATTGCCTAATTCTTTTCTAGATTGTCTATTTTCCATTTTTAATTTATTTTGTAATTTGATATCCCTACACAATCGTATCCCTGTTAAATTTACACACGTTATTAGGTCTCCATAAGTCAAATCATCATAAGAAATATGTCCATATTTTTGTTCAATGGTTTCTTTAACCTTTGTTGAAAACAATCTTGGTAATCCTGTTAAAAATTTTTCTTTCCAATGATAAGCATTTGGATCTGCTAATGCATATACTCTTTTTAAAAAATTATCTTTATACCATCTAAAATTTTCTAATTTTGTGACAAAAATAATGATGTAAGCAGTGATGTCATAGCCACCAAAGACAAAAATCTGAGCTAAGCAATGATGTCATACAGCACAAGCAACAAAAGTGGCAGACACCGACAAAAACAAAAGCACAAAGGACAAATGACTCAGCAGACAAAGTGGCCGACAAGATAAAAAGAAAAAGAAAGAAAAGACAAAAAGTAGTGACTCATTCTCCACTGATAAAAGACCGCTCAAACAAATTCAATTCCAATTTGAAGTCCGATGCAACTGAAGCGCCTATAAAAGGACAATCTCAGACCATTAGAAGGACACGGAAAAAATCTCCAAGCTCAAAAATCTCTCTCTTTAAAATGTATTTTCATTTCCATTTCCAATGTAAGGATACCAAAGTTTACAACAACTTGGTAGTAGCAGTAGTACCAGTTATTGTGTAATTCAGTACCAAGGTAGTACAAAGTTGTATTTTGTATTTTATTGTTAATACAAGTACCATTTATCAACTGTTACTGTATAAGTCCGTGTTGACGGCAATTATTCTCTCTTTCTTCGATCATCCTTCTGAGTTAATTCTGGGATATCCAGGTTAACAGTGCAGGAACCTTAACCATAAGTATGCTCTGTGCTTGCAGTTCACACTGATCTGGCACATCAGAAATTCTGTTCAACCATCAAAATGGAAATAGGAATATATTATTGTACTGTTTGTAATCAATATTACATATTGAATTTTTGTTTTACATGTAATTGTTTTTACACTGTAGACTTAAACAATTACTACAATGGCTTAGATCTTACTTGTATCCAATGTCTAGAATATGTAGAATCTATATTATTTGATTCAATAAATATTATTTGATGGATTATGCTATCTTTCTATATATTGATCAATATAATTCCGTGTATAGATATTCTATTTATCAAAGGAATAGTAATAATAATAATTACTTTATATATTTGTATCATATACAAGTTGATTACTAAATCACAATGAGATTTATAAAATCAGCGTTAGAAAATTTAAGCTTAATTGATTTAACTAATAAACAAGAAGTAATAAGTTTTAAAAATTGTTTAATTCAACAAGGCAGATTTATTAGCGATTACCATACTACAAACCATAACGAATATTGTGATTGTAGAGAAGTAGAACGGACATTAGAATTATTTAATTCTATGCTTATGTATCTGGAAGTACTATTAAGTAATAATAATTTTTAAATGAACAATTTTATTTATTGGACCTCTAGTTTTTATTCATATCTTTTTTATATCTTATCTCAATTAATAATAATATTATACAGTTTAATAATATATCTCTACAACGTTTATAACATAATAAATATAAATAAATCATAAAAATCATAAAAAGAAAAGCACCTGGGTTCAGAAAATGGTATCAGAGCCATGTTATTCTAATAATTTTAAACAACTCACAATAGAATTTTAGGGTTGAATCTGTGTCCTCGCTAGATCCATAAGTCAGGCAAAGAGAGTGTAAGCCCTGTAGGTGTGTGAGAAGGAAGTGTATGAGAAGACTCTAAGATTATAGAAATGAGTCTGTTTAGAAGAAATAGAGTTTCTAGGTCCAGAAACCAAGATGAACTCATAAATGATTTAAACATTAATATAGATAATAATACAATACTATCTAGAGAAAGTACATGGGATAACCAACAATTAACCAATTGGAAACCACCAGAAACCCCTATAAATGAAATATATAAAAAAGGAATATTTGATTTCAAATCGTTAATGGCAATTAAAACCAAAGAAAAAGTTATACCTTTATACTCAGAAAATCAATCCATGAGTTTATTAAGTAAAAAGACAATTATGAAATATATTAAACATGGTTATAGATTTATGCATATAGGATTAGTACAAATAGCAATTAAACCATTAACAGTAGAAGGATTAGATACAAGTATGCATGTTGCATTAAGAGATGCTAGACATCTAAATTATAAAGATTCACTATTAGGATTATTTGAAACCAGTCTAACAAATGGACCAATTTATTCAAACTGTTTTCCAAACTTTACCATATCATTAACAGATCCTAATATAATGAAAATTCTTACTTTAGATATTCTAACTCACAATTATAATATGATAAAAGGATCTCATATATATGAAGTATTTTATAGATTAAATTACAAGATAATGAATACAGGGTTATGTCCAAATGCTATTAACCATAATAGAATAACAGGAGAAACAGTATTTTGGTATGAAGGAATGGTTGATTCTTCAGATATACTAGCTTCTGTGATTTCTATATTTTGTTTTCGTTGGGAAGTTCCGATTGAATGTCTAGATGGTTGGTAAATACTAGGAGTATTTTGTCTAAAAGAGTTTGACCTTTTATATTTTAATTCTAATGATCCATCTTCATTTTGTATGATATAGTCGATTTCTTTATTTTCCTTAATAGGTTTACTAGGTATTGTTTTTGCTGGATATTTCCAATTATCTGGTAACGTAACATCTTTCCATTGTAATGTTCTTGGTATACTTATATTAGCTTTGGTTTGGTCTATTTCCCAAAATACTGTTTCTCCTGTTATTCTATTATGGTTATGCTATTTATGTAACCAAAGAGGACATTATGCTAGGGAATGCCCTGCTAGAAAAAAGATACATGAACTAGGTTTAGAATTAAAAATAGATAACATGGACCAATTATTAGAAAAGATAAACCAAATAAACTTAACCTCTTCAGACTTAAGTGAGGATTACGATAGTGACAATTCTTCACAAACCATAAAAGATTCAGACAGGAATCATGATTGCAAAGGAGAAATCTGTAATTGTAATAATAAAATAAATATGTTAACAGACTATACTAAAATTTTAGAACAATTAGAACAAGTAGAAGACCCTAGTATAAAAAGAAAATTTTTTAAAAAACTAAATAAAATTATAAATGAAGAAATAAAAATAGGCACAACCATACCAACAACCTTTGAAGATATAGAACAAATGTTTACAAAGAAACCTATAAAAACAGTATCATCCATGGATTTACAATTTGAAATAAGACAATTAAAAGCAGAAGTAAAACAATTAAAAACCGAAGTAAGACAATTACAACATAAATGTGAACAAATTCAATACACAAAAAACCAAGAAAAAATAGAAGATATAGAGGAAACTGAAACTGAAACTGAAGAAGAACAACAATTAAAATTCAATGACATCACAAGGATAAAATTCCAAAAGTGGTATGTTAAAATTAATCTTACAATAAAGGATTTTAAATTAAAATCAATTGCAATGTTAGACTCAGGAGCTGACATGAACTGTATAGACATAGGTATTATACCAAGTCAATACTTTCACAAAACAAAACAAACATTATCAGCTGCAAATTCAACAAAAGTAAACATAGAATATTCATATCTTTTTTATATCTTATCTCAATTAATAATAATATTATACAGTTTAATAATATATCTCTACAACGTTTATAACATAATAAATATAAATAAATCATAAAAATCATAAAAAGAAAAGCACCTGGGTTCAGAAAATGGTATCAGAGCCATGTTATTCTAATAACATCCCTACAAAAGCAAGACCAATACAAATGAACCAAGCAATGTTAGAATTCTGTAAAAAAGAAATACAAGAACTATTAAACAAAAAATTAATCAGACCTAGTAAATCACCATGGTCCTGTGCGGCCTTTTATGTTATGAAAAATGCAGAACTAGAAAGAGGAGCACCAAGATTAGTTATTAATTACAAACCCTTAAATACAGCATTACAATGGATTAGGTACCCTATACCAAATAAACAAGATTTATTAAACAGATTATATAATGCACAAATATTTTCAAAATTCGATATGAAATCAGGATTTTGGCAAATACAAATAGCTGAACAAGATAAATATAAAACAGCTTTCACTGTACCATTCGGACAATATGAATGGAATATAATGCCATTTGGATTAAAAAATGCACCAAGTGAATTTCAAAAAATAATGAATGATATATTTAATCCATATACATTTATCATTACATATATTGATGATGTGTTAGTATTTAGTCAACATATAGACCAACATATTAAACATTTAAATATTTTTTATAAAGCAGTAAAAAGAAATGGTTTAGTATTATCAAAGCCAAAGATGAAACTATTTCAAACAAAAATTAGATTTTTAGGTCATGAAATATACCAAAATACAATCATACCAATCCAAGATCACCTAGACCAGCTTTTGCTTCCAACTTTGTTTCATTAAACAAATATTGTCCATTACAATCTCCCATTAAACCCATAACACCTTCTACCTTTAAACAAGCTATTACAACTACTTTACCATCCTCTCAAAGCCCAAAAATTTCACAAGACTCTCCATCCACAGACTACAAATACAAAATCATTGAAGATCATATCATCACTATAGAACCAGAATATTGGGCTAAAAACCCAAACTTGAATGCCTATCACCTATGTGAATCTATATTTCCCAAAACACATTACTATATTCCTGATAATTTTACCAAATCTCAAAAATATTATGAGACTATTCTTGTCCACACAAATTCCATCCTTATGCAAAACAATTATGATCCAGTAATTCCCAACAAAATCAGATATTGTAAGGTCTGACTTGTTAAAGTATGGACTCTGGCAGAGTGGGGACAAGAGCCCCATCAGACAAAAGAATTTATTTTGACAAATGGACAAAATGCAAAGTATAATTATTATGATTATCAGCTTGCTTGGGAACGAACATTCCTTAAGCAAAATGACCAAATGTCTATTTCATTTTTCTTCTATATTTCTGACACTTTTGAATACCCAATTCCCTATTGGTTCCATCACTGGTGGAACAAATTTGGTATTTCTGAAGACATTATCCCTGACCAAATTCAAACAGCCCAAAAACAATTTTTTGACACAATCAACCTTCCAGACCTTGTTAATTGTTCTCCCAGATGGTTAATTTATAGCCATTATTTTCATATACCTTGGATCTTTATGATCGACTATCAGATAACAGACCAACCCTTAGACAATTTTCAAATACCTATGTTAGTTCGTAAATATAAAACCAAATGGTGGCCTAAAACTAATCTCCAAGGTTGTGGCCCAGAAGCATTAGAACCATTTTTCGCAAAATACCCACAACTATGCAAAAGCCCAAGCTCATTTACAATAACCAAACAAGAAACATTTTTGGCCCGAAAAAGCCAAATAATGGCACAATTAGCAGCCTGCACTTCTGAACAAGAATATGAACAATTAATGGAAGAAACCAGGAGTTCGACAGCATCACCATCACCAGTAGACCTGGCAGACGACAATGATGATTTTTTCACACAAGCAGAAATGTGACAAAAATAATGATGTAAGCAGTGATGTCATAGCCACCAAAGACAAAAATCTGAGCTAAGCAATGATGTCATACAGCATAAGCAACAAAAGTGGCAGACACCGACAAAAACAAAAGCACAAAGGACAAATGACTCAGCAGACAAAGTGGCCGACAAGATAAAAAGAAAAAGAAAGAAAAGACAAAAAGTAGTGACTCATTCTCCACTGATAAAAGACCGCTCAAACAAATTCAATTCCAATTTGAAGTCCGATGCAACTGAAGCGCCTATAAAAGGACAATCTCAGACCATTAGAAGGACACGGAAAAAATCTCCAAGCTCAAAAATCTCTCTCTTTAAAATGTATTTTCATTTCCATTTCCAATGTAAGGATACCAAAGTTTACAACAACTTGGTAGTAGCAGTAGTACCAGTTATTGTGTAATTCAGTACCAAGGTAGTACAAAGTTGTATTTTGTATTTTATTGTTAATACAAGTACCATTTATCAACTGTTACTGTATAAGTCCGTGTTGACGGCAATTATTCTCTCTTTCTTCGATCATCCTTCTGAGTTAATTCTGGGATATCCAGGTTAACAGTGCAGGAACCTTAACCATAAGTATGCTCTGTGCTTGCAGTTCACACTGATCTGGCACATCAGAAATTCTGTTCAACCATCAAAATGGAAATAGGAATATATTATTGTACTGTTTGTAATCAATATTACATATTGAATTTTTGTTTTACATGTAATTGTTTTTACACTGTAGACTTAAACAATTACTACAATGGCTTAGATCTTACTTGTATCCAATGTCTAGAATATGTAGAATCTATATTATTTGATTCAATAAATATTATTTGATGGATTATGCTATCTTTCTATATATTGATCAATATAATTCCGTGTATAGATATTCTATTTATCAAAGGAATAGTAATAATAATAATTACTTTATATATTTGTATCATATACAAGTTGATTACTAAATCACAATGAGATTTATAAAATCAGCGTTAGAAAATTTAAGCTTAATTGATTTAACTAATAAACAAGAAGTAATAAGTTTTAAAAATTGTTTAATTCAACAAGGCAGATTTATTAGCGATTACCATACTACAAACCATAACGAATATTGTGATTGTAGAGAAGTAGAACGGACATTAGAATTATTTAATTCTATGCTTATAAAAGAGATCCAAGAAAAATTTGAACAAGATTTATGTTCAGATCTATCATCAGCTTTCTGGGACAGAAAACAGCACATAGTCACATTACCATACGAACCAAGTTTTAAAGAACAAAACATCCCTACAAAAGCAAGACCAATACAAATGAACCAAGCAATGTTAGAATTCTGTAAAAAAGAAATACAAGAACTATTAAACAAAAAATTAATCAGACCTAGTAAATCACCATGGTCCTGTGCGGCCTTTTATGTTATGAAAAATGCAGAACTAGAAAGAGGAGCACCAAGATTAGTTATTAATTACAAACCCTTAAATACAGCATTACAATGGATTAGGTACCCTATACCAAATAAACAAGATTTATTAAACAGATTATATAATGCACAAATATTTTCAAAATTCGATATGAAATCAGGATTTTGGCAAATACAAATAGCTAAACAAGATAAATATAAAACAGCTTTCACTGTACCATTCGGACAATATGAATGGAATATAATGCCATTTGGATTAAAAAATGCACCAAGTGAATTTCAAAAAATAATGAATGATATATTTAATCCATATACATTTATCATTACATATATTGATGATGTGTTAGTATTTAGTCAACATATAGACCAACATATTAAACATTTAAATATTTTTTATAAAGCAGTAAAAAGAAATGGTTTAGTATTATCAAAGCCAAAGATGAAACTATTTCAAACAAAAATTAGATTTTTAGGTCATGAAATATACCAAAATACAATCATACCAATCCAAAGAAGTATAGACTTTGCAGACAAATTTCCAGATGAAATCAAAGACAAAAATCAATTACAAAGATTTTTAGGATCTTTAAATTATGTTGCTGACTTTCTACCGAATTTAAGAATAATATGCAAACCTCTTTATAATAGATTAAAAAAGAATCCTCAACCATGGACAGAAAAACATACTAAACTAATTCAAGAAATAAAGAAACATGTAAAGTCTTTACCATGTTTAAATATTTGTAACCCAAATGTCCCAAAAATAGTAGAAACAGATGCTTCTCACCAAGGTTATGGAGGCATACTCAAACAAAATATAAATAATAAAAGCCATATCATAAGATATTATTCAGGAGTATGGAACCAAACTCAAGAAAAATATTCTACCATAAAAAAAGAAATTTTAGCCATTGTCTTATGTGTAACCAAATTTCAAAGTGACTTATTAAACCAAAAATTTATCATTCGTGTAGATTGTAAGGCAGCAAAAGATGTGTTAACAAAAGATGTTAAAAATTTAGCTGCTAAACATATATTTGCAAGATGGCAAGCATTTTTATCTATTTTTGATTTTGAAATTGAACATATAAAAGGAACTGACAATTCTATTGCAGATTTTTTGACTCGGGAATTCCTGCAAGGAAGATGACTGACAAAGGAAAAGGTAAAGAAACTGAGAAGATCTCGTTGAGATCTCAGACCAATATTGCAAAGACCAATTTGACCAAATTACAATTATTTACTTCTGGACCATCTACTACTCAAAGACCAATTTATACTAACAGTACTAGTATTTTAAATAGACCAATGAGTCCAATTTCAAGTGCCTTAATTATCCAGCCCAATAGCCCAAGACCAAGATCACCTAGACCAGCTTTTGCTTCCAACTTTGTTTCATTAAACAAATATAGTCCATTACAATCTCCCATTAAACCCATAACACCTTCTACCTTTAAACAAGCTATTACAACTACTTTACCATCCTCTCAAAGCCCAAAAATTTCACAAGACTCTCCATCCACAGACTACAAATACAAAATCATTGAAGATCATATCATCACTATAGAACCAGAATATTGGGCTAAAAACCCAAACTTGAATGCCTATCACCTATGTGAATCTATATTTCCCAAAACACATTACTATATTCCTGATAATTTTACCAAATCTCAAAAATATTATGAGACTATTCTTGTCCACACAAATTCCATCCTTATGCAAAACAATTATGATCCAGTAATTCCAAACAAAATCAGATATTGTAAGGTCCGACTTGTTAAAGTATGGACTCTGGCAGAGTGGGGACAAGAGCCCCATCAGACAAAAGAATTTATTTTGACAACTGGACAAAATGCAAGATATAATTATTATGATTATCAGCTTGCTTGGGAACGAACATTCCTTAAGCAAAATGACCAAATGTCTATTTCATTTTTCTTCTATATTTCTGATACTTTTGAGTACCCAATCCCATATTGGTTCCATCACTGGTGGAACAAATTTGGCATATCTGTAGACATTATCCCTGACCAAATTCAAACAGCCCAAAAACAATTTTTTGACACAATTAACCTTCCAGACCTTATTAATTGTTCTCCCAGATGGTTAATTTATAGCCATTATTTTCATATACCCTGGATCTTTATGATCGAATATCAGATAACAGACCAATCCTTAGACAATTTTCAAATACCTATGTTAGTTCGTAAATATAAAACCAAATGGTGGCCTAAAACTGATCTCCAAGGTTGTGGCCCAGAAGCATTAGAACCATTTTTCTCAAAACACCCACAACTTTGCAAAAGCCCAAGCTCATCTACAATAACCAAACAAGAAACATTTTTGGCTCGAAAAAGCCAAATAATGGCACAATTAGCAGCCTGCACTTCTGAACAAGAATATGAACAATTAATGGAAGAAACCAGGAGTTCGACAGCATCACCATCACCAGTAGACCTGGCAGACGACAATGATGATTTTTTCACACAAGCAGAAATGTAACAAAAATGATGATGTAAGCAGTGATGTCATATCCAACAAAGACAAAAATCTGAGCTAAGCAATGATGTCATACAGCACAAGCAACAAAAGTGGCAGACACCGACAAAAACAAAAGCACAAAGGACAAATGACTCAGCAGACAAAATGGCCGACAAGATAAAAAGAAAAAGAAAGAAAAGACAAAAAGTAATGACTCATTCTCCACTGATGAAAGACCGCTCAAACAAATTCAATTCCAATTTGAAGTCCGATGCAATTGAAGCGCCTATAAAAGGACAATCTCAGACCATTAGAAGGACACGGAAAAAATCTCCAAGCTCAAAAATCTCTCTCTTTAAAATGTATTTTCATTTCCATTTCCAATGTAAGGATACCAAAGTTTACAACAACTTGGTAGTAGCAGTAGTACCAGTTATTGTGTAATTCAGTACCAAGGTAGTACAAAGTTGTATTTTGTATTTTATTGTTAATACAAGTACCATTTATCAACTGTTACTGTATAAGTCCGTGTTGACGGCAATTATTCTCTCTTTCTTCGATCATCCTTCTGAGTTAATTCTGGGATATCCAGGTTAACAGTGCAGGAACCTTAACCATAAGTATGCTCTGTGCTTGCAGTTCACACTGATCTGGCACATTAGAAATTCTGTTCAACCATCAAAATGGAAATAGGAATATATTATTGTACTGTTTGTAATCAATATTACATATTGAATTTTTGTTTTACATGTAATTGTTTTTACACTGTAGACTTAAACAATTACTACAATGGCTTAGATCTTACTTGTATCCAATGTCTAGAATATGTAGAATCTATATTATTTGATTCAATAAATATTATTTGATGGATTATGCTATCTTTCTATATATTGATCAATATAATTCCGTGTATAGATATTCTATTTATCAAAGGAATAGTAATAATAATAATTACTTTATATATTTGTATCATATACAAGTTGATTACTAAATCACAATGAGATTTATAAAATCAGCGTTAGAAAATTTAAGCTTAATTGATTTAACTAATAAACAAGAAGTAATAAGTTTTAAAAATTGTTTAATTCAACAAGGCAGATTTATTAGCGATTACCATACTACAAACCATAACGAATATTGTGATTGTAGAGAAGTAGAACGGACATTAGAATTATTTAATTCTATGCTTATGTATCTGGAAGTACTATTAAGTAATAATAATTTTTAAATGAACAATTTTATTTATTGGACCTCTAGTTTTTATTCATATCTTTTTTATATCTTATCTCAATTAATAATAATATTATACAGTTTAATAATATATCTCTACAACGTTTATAACATAATAAATATAAATAAATCATAAAAATCATAAAAAGAAAAGCACCTGGCAGTGTGAACTGCAAGCACAGAGCATACTTATGGTTAAGGTTCCTGCACTGTTAACCTGGATATCCCAGAATTAACTCAGAAGGATGATCGAAGAAAGAGAGAATAATTGCCGTCAACACGGACTTATACAGTAACAGTTGATAAATGGTACTTGTATTAACAATAAAATACAAAATACAACTTTGTACTACCTTGGTACTGAATTACACAATAACTGGTACTACTGCTACTACCAAGTTGTTGTAAACTTTGGTATCCTTACATTGGAAATGGAAATGAAAATACATTTTAAAGAGAGAGATTTTTGAGCTTGGAGATTTTTTCCGTGTCCTTCTAATGGTCTGAGATTGTCCTTTTATAGGCGCTTCAGTTGCATCGGACTTCAAATTGGAATTGAATTTGTTTGAGCGGTCTTTTATCAGTGGAGAATGAGTCACTACTTTTTGTCTTTTCTTTCTTTTTCTTTTTATCTTGTCGGCCACTTTGTCTGCTGAGTCATTTGTCCTTTGTGCTTTTGTTTTTGTCGGTGTCTGCCACTTTTGTTGCTTGTGCTGTATGACATCATTGCTTAGCTCAGATTTTTGTCTTTGGTGGCTATGACATCACTGCTTACATCATTATTTTTGTCACATTTCTGCTTGTGTGAAAAAATCATCATTGTCGTCTGCCAGGTCTACTGGTGATGGTGATGCTGTCGAACTCCTTGTTTCTTCCATTAATTGTTCATATTCTTGTTCAGAAGTGCAGGCTGCTAATTGTGCCATTATTTGGCTTTTTCGGGCCAAAAATGTTTCTTGTTTGGTTATTGTAAATGAGCTTGGGCTTTTGCATAGTTGTGGGTATTTTGCGAAAAATGGTTCTAATGCTTCTGGGCCACAACCTTGGAGATTAGTTTTAGGCCACCATTTGGTTTTATATTTACGAACTAACATAGGTATTTGAAAATTGTCTAAGGGTTGGTCTGTTATCTGATAGTCGATCATAAAGATCCAAGGTATATGAAAATAATGGCTATAAATTAACCATCTGGGAGAACAATTAACAAGGTCTGGAAGGTTGATTGTGTCAAAAAATTGTTTTTGGGCTGTTTGAATTTGGTCAGGGATAATGTCTTCAGAAATACCAAATTTGTTCCACCAGTGATGGAACCAATAGGGAATTGGGTATTCAAAAGTGTCAGAAATATAGAAGAAAAATGAAATAGACATTTGGTCATTTTGCTTAAGGAATGTTCGTTCCCAAGCAAGCTGATAATCATAATAATTATACTTTGCATTTTGTCCATTTGTCAAAATAAATTCTTTTGTCTGATGGGGCTCTTGTCCCCACTCTGCCAGAGTCCATACTTTAACAAGTCGGACCTTACAATATCTGATTTTGTTGGGAATTACTGGATCATAATTGTTTTGCATAAGGATGGAATTTGTGTGGACAAGAATAGTCTCATAATATTTTTGAGATTTGGTAAAATTATCAGGAATATAGTAATGTGTTTTGGGAAATATAGATTCACATAGGTGATAGGCATTCAAGTTTGGGTTTTTAGCCCAATATTCTGGTTCTATAGTGATGATATGATCTTCAATGATTTTGTATTTGTAGTCTGTGGATGGAGAGTCTTGTGAAATTTTTGGGCTTTGAAAGGATGGTAAAGTAGTTGTAATAGCTTGTTTAAAGGTAGAAGGTGTTATGGGTTTAATGGGAGATTGTAATGGACTATATTTGTTTAATGAAACAAAGTTGGAAGCAAAAGCTGGTCTAGGTGATCTTGGATTGGTATGATTGTATTTTGGTATATTTCATGACCTAAAAATCTAATTTTTGTTTGAAATAGTTTCATCTTTGGCTTTGATAATACTAAACCATTTCTTTTTACTGCTTTATAAAAAATATTTAAATGTTTAATATGTTGGTCTATATGTTGACTAAATACTAACACATCATCAATATATGTAATGATAAATGTATATGGATTAAATATATCATTCATTATTTTTTGAAATTCACTTGGTGCATTTTTTAATCCAAATGGCATTATATTCCATTCATATTGTCCGAATGGTACAGTGAAAGCTGTTTTATATTTATCTTGTTCAGCTATTTGTATTTGCCAAAATCCTGATTTCATATCGAATTTTGAAAATATTTGTGCATTATATAATCTGTTTAATAAATCTTGTTTATTTGGTATAGGGTACCTAATCCATTGTAATGCTGTATTTAAGGGTTTGTAATTAATAACTAATCTTGGTGCTCCTCTTTCTAGTTCTGCATTTTTCATAACATAAAAGGCCGCACAGGACCATGGTGATTTACTAGGTCTGATTAATTTTTTGTTTAATAGTTCTTGTATTTCTTTTTTACAGAATTCTAACATTGCTTGGTTCATTTGTATTGGTCTTGCTTTTGTAGGGATGTTTTGTTCTTTAAAACTTGGTTCGTATGGTAATGTGACTATGTGCTGTTTTCTGTCCCAGAAAGCTGATGGTAGATCTGAACATAAATCTTGTTCAAATTTTTCTTGGATCTCTTTTATTTGTTGTTGTATTATGGGCGTTTCTAATTGTTCTTCTATCTTTATTAAATGTAAATCTTTCTTTAAATATTGTATTTGTTTTTCTAAATTATTAATTTTGCTAATATTTTCTTTTTGGAATGAACTTATGTCATGGTAATTTATAGGTGTTATAAATTCAAATATTATATTTTGTCCTAAAATGTTTGTTTCTATGCCTAATTCAGTTACCTTGAAAGGGTAAAGCATTTGTAAAAAAGGATTTCCTAGAATAACTTGAGTATTAAGATTTTTTATTAACATAAAACTTGTGTTGAAACAAATATTGTTATTACATATGTGAGCACTAGGTATTTTATATTCTATGTTTACTTTTGTTGAATTTGCAGCTGATAATGTTTGTTTTGTTTTGTGAAAGTATTGACTTGGTATAATACCTATGTCTATACAGTTCATGTCAGCTCCTGAGTCTAACATTGCAATTGATTTTAATTTAAAATCCTTTATTGTAAGATTAATTTTAACATACCACTTTTGGAATTTTATCCTTGTGATGTCATTGAATTTTAATTGTTGTTCTTCTTCAGTTTCAGTTTCAGTTTCCTCTATATCTTCTATTTTTTCTTGGTTTTTTGTGTATTGAATTTGTTCACATTTATGTTGTAATTGTCTTACTTCGGTTTTTAATTGTTTTACTTCTGCTTTTAATTGTCTTATTTCAAATTGTAAATCCATGGATGATACTGTTTTTATAGGTTTCTTTGTAAACATTTGTTCTATATCTTCAAAGGTTGTTGGTATGGTTGTGCCTATTTTTATTTCTTCATTTATAATTTTATTTAGTTTTTTAAAAAATTTTCTTTTTATACTAGGGTCTTCTACTTGTTCTAATTGTTCTAAAATTTTAGTATAGTCTGTTAACATATTTATTTTATTATTACAATTACAGATTTCTCCTTTGCAATCATGATTCCTGTCTGAATCTTTTATGGTTTGTGAAGAATTGTCACTATCGTAATCCTCACTTAAGTCTGAAGAGGTTAAGTTTATTTGGTCTATCTTTTCTAATAATTGGTCCATGTTATCTATTTTTAATTCTAAACCTAGTTCATGTATCTTTTTTCTAGCAGGGCATTCCCTAGCATAATGTCCTCTTTGGTTACATAAATAGCATGTTATGTTATCCTTTTTGTTTGGCCTTTTAAAATTATGCTTCTTGTAATTAGTTTTCTTAAAATATTTTCTTGTTAAGGGTTTTTTATATATTCGTTTATTATTATACTGCCTTTTTCTATAATTGTATTTCTTATAAAATTTCTCTGTTTTAAAGGGTTTGTATTTTTTATGTTTATGTTTCTTCATTGTTCCAAAGCCAAATTGTTCACACCAATTGCCTAATTCTTTTCTAGATTGTCTATTTTCCATTTTTAATTTATTTTGTAATTTGATATCCCTACACAATCGTATCCCTGTTAAATTTACACACGTTATTAGGTCTCCATAAGTCAAATCATCATAAGAAATATGTCCATATTTTTGTTCAATGGTTTCTTTAACCTTTGTTGAAAACAATCTTGGTAATCCTGTTAAAAATTTTTCTTTCCAATGATAAGCATTTGGATCTGCTAATACATATACTCTTTTTAAAAAATTATCTTTATACCATCTAAAATTTTCTAATTTTCTGCATCGTAGATTTTGTAAAATTTCACTATTTCTTTCTGTATATAAGTCTAAATCTCCTATAAAATGAGTTATTATATTATAAATAAGATATGCTATTATAAAAGGTAATGGTTGGCCAGTAGCTGGATCAGTAGCTGGTTCTCCTGTGGTACTATCTATTCGTCTAGCATCTAAAATATTGTTTTTTATGTCATTGCTTAAAAGTTTGTCCCACCATGTTCTAAGTTCTCCTGTGAATCCTAAAATGATGTTTTCAGCAGCTTGTTTTTCTGTAATTCCTACTCTTTGTTGATATATATTGCCTACTATTACCATTTCTTTGGTTATTTTAATGATTTCTGTTTCAGATTTGTCGTCTACATTCCATTCGTATATGTTTTTAGCATTATATTGTTTCTGTTTTTTATCTATTGTGATTAAGTCATCTGGTTGGTGATGGTATTGTTTTCCTATAGTATTTAAGGGCATAATACTTTCTTGTTCTGACTCATCATCTGTTATTGTTAAAGGATTGTCTATTGTGTCTTCTTCTGAGGAAGAAGTATCATTATATTCTGTTAATATTGTTATTTTCCCTTTATCTTTACTAGTACTTGTACTTTCTTGTTTTGAAATTTGTACGGGTTCTTGGATTTTAATTCCTTTTGAGGCAGTAGTTTTAACGGATTTTTGTTCATTAATTATTTTTTGTAGTGTTTCTGATATACTATTTAGTTCTGTTTTAGGTGTCATATTTATTATTTCTATTGGATTTTTGGATGGTGGTATTATTTTTGTGAAAGGTTTATTTGTTTGTTTTCTAGTAGGATCTATATTATATGGTTTTGCATCACTATATCTTTGTGATAAATAAGTTGTATTTGGTTTGGGTATTGTAGGTGATGGTGTTTGAGGTGTTTCTATATGTTCTATATTTGTTATAGCCTCATAATTTCTATCTATCTTTTCTTCCATTCTATCTAATTGTTTTCCTATGATATGTACAGTTATATTATTCCAGTTGTTTTGTAAATTGATATTTCTTATGTCACTATTACGTATATCTTGTGTATGAATTATAGGTTGTATTGCCTCATAAGCATGGTCTTTTTTAAAAAAGGCTTTTTCTAAAGGGGGTTTTTCTAATTCATTATATTGGTCAACTACTACTTCTCCTGTATCTTCATGTACCTTATGCCATTTGTGTAATTTGATTTTTAACACATTTAATTTGTTTTTGTGATAGTATCTTAAGTATGTAAAAAATGGTATTGTTTCTTTCACTTGTTCACAGAACTTGAAAAATTGTCGTTTAATTTGACTCTGTTGTGGGCGTGTATATTGGGCGAGAAATGTGTCTCTTTTCCCCCGATTTTGATCTGACATATAATCGTGTTGAATTAGATCTTTATCTAAGGTGAAATTATATGTTAGAGTATTGATTGAATAATCACTGTCTTCATAGGGTTGGCTAAATTGTCCTTCTCTCAATATTCCTTCTTGGATTTTTATACCTTTTGTAGTGTACTGAGGTTTAGTCTTGTGATCAAAAGTTTCTTCTACTGGTTTAGTATTAGACGTTTGACCTTGAAAGGGTCCTTGGTATGAAGGAATGGTTGATTCTTCAGATATACTAGCTTCTGTGATTTCTATATTTTGTTTTCGTTGGGAAGTTCCGATTGAATGTCTAGATGGTTGGTAAATACTAGGAGTATTTTGTCTAAAAGAGTTTGACCTTTTATATTTTAATTCTAATGATCCATCTTCATTTTGTATGATATAGTCGATTTCTTTATTTTTCTTAATAGGTTTACTAGGTATTGTTTTTGCTGGATATTTCCAATTATCTGGTAACGTAACATCTTTCCATTGTAATGTTCTTGGTATACTTATATTAGCTTTGGTTTGGTCTATTTCCCAAAATACTGTTTCTCCTGTTATTCTATTATGGTTAATAGCATTTGGACATAACCCTGTATTCATTATCTTGTAATTTAATCTATAAAATACTTCATATATATGAGATCCTTTTATCATATTATAATTGTGAGTTAGAATATCTAAAGTAAGAATTTTCATTATATTAGGATCTGTTAATGATATGGTAAAGTTTGGAAAACAGTTTGAATAAATTGGTCCATTTGTTAGACTGGTTTCAAATAATCCTAATAGTGAATCTTTATAATTTAGATGTCTAGCATCTCTTAATGCAACATGCATACTTGTATCTAATCCTTCTACTGTTAATGGTTTAATTGCTATTTGTACTAATCCTATATGCATAAATCTATAACCATGTTTAATATATTTCATAATTGTCTTTTTACTTAATAAACTCATGGATTGATTTTCTGAGTATAAAGGTATAACTTTTTCTTTGGTTTTAATTGCCATTAACGATTTGAAATCAAATATTCCTTTTTTATATATTTCATTTATAGGGGTTTCTGGTGGTTTCCAATTGGTTAATTGTTGGTTATCCCATGTACTTTCTCTAGATAGTATTATTATCTATATTAATGTTTAAATCATTTATGAGTTCATCTTGGTTTCTGGACCTAGAAACTCTATTTCTTCTAAACAGACTCATTTCTATAATCTTAGAGTCTTCTCATACACTTCCTTCTCACACACCTGCAGGGCTTACACTCTCTTTGCCTGACTTATGGATCTAGCGAGGACACAGATTCAACCCTAAAATTCTATTGTGAGTTGTTTAAAATTATTAGAATAACATGTTAAATTTTTTTTAATAAATTATAAATAATTCGGTGATTTTATACAAATAGGAGAATAATATTATAATTTTAGTTTACAATTTTAAAGGAAAAATAAATAAATTGAATAATTAATTCATTTTATAATTAAATTAATTTAAAATTTTATTTCTTTTTAATGAATTATAAATGACGTACGCGTTTAGTATCAGAATAATATCATAATTTTAAATATTTATTTATGTAATTTTTTTTACTGTCAACTTATATTACTTTCATATACTAAAAATGATAAAATATAATAATTACATATCAGTAAATTTATAACCGCTATTATTTAATTATAATACTATTATAATAATATATTAAAAATAATACTTATAATAAATACTAATTAAATTAATAATTATTTTTAAATTTAAATATAATATTATTATGTGATTAAATATATATTTTAATATTATATAATATTATTATATTAATATTAAAATAATAATATTTATTATAAAAAATAATTAAAAACTATTTTATCGCTATATATATCTAATCACAAAATAATATTAATTTTATAAAATTAAAATTGTAATGTCAGTATTATTTTTAATTTAAATATTAATAATAAAATATATTAATATTTTATGTTGTTAAATAAAATATATTTAAATATTAATATATTTAGAATTATGATATAAAATTATACTGTATTAAATATTTATAAGATCATATTATTTTATGAAATTAAAATTATTTAGTGTTAGTACTACTTTTAATTTAAATATTAATAATGGAAGCCCATTTCAAAAAAAAATATTAATAATAAAATATATTAATATTTTATGTTGTGAAATAAAATATATTTAAATATTAATATAAATAAATTTAAGTAATTAGTATAAAGTACATTAGTTAAATTTTATATTTTGAATGTAACTATTAAAATTATTAGAATAACTAGGCTCTGATACCATTTGCTGAACTTTGGATCATTCTTTGTTCTTTTTCTATGATTTATTTATCAATTTATAAACATTATAAAGATAAATTATTAAACTGTATAATATTATTATTAATTGAGATAATATATAAAAAAGATATGAATAGAAACTAGAAGTCCAATAAATAAAATTGTTCATTTAAAAATTATTATTACTTAATAGTACTTCAAGATACATAAGCATAGAATTAAATAATTCTAATGTCCGTTCTATTTCTCTACAATCACAATATTCGTTATGGTTTGTAGTATGGTAATCACTAATAAATCTGCCTTGTTGAATTAAACAATTTTTAAAACTTATTACTTCTTGTTTATTAGTTAAATCAATTAAGCTTAAATTTTCTAACGCTGATTTTATAAATCTCATTGTGATTTAGTAATCAACTTGTATATGATACAAATATATAAAGTAATTATTGTTAGTACTATTCCTTTGATAAATAGAATATCTATACACGGAATTATATTGATCAATATATAGAAAGATAGCATAATCCATCAAATAATATTTATTGAATCAAATAATATAGATTCTACATATTCCAGACATTGGATACAAGTAAGATCTAAGCCATTGTAGTAATTGTTTAAGTCTACAGTGTAAAAACAATTACAGGTAAAACAAAAATTCAAAATGTAATATTGATTACAAACAGTACAATAATATATTCCTATTTCCATTTTGATGGTTTGAACAGAATTTCTGATGTGCCAGATCAGTGTGAACTGCAAGCACAGAGCATACTTATGGTTAAGGTTCCTGCACTGTTAACCTGGATATCCCAGAATTAACTCAGAAGGATGATCGAAGAAAGAGAGAATAATTGCAGTCAACACGGACTTATACAGTAACAGTTGGTAAATGGTACTTGTATTAACAATAAAATACAAAATACAACTTTGTACTACCTTGGTACTTAATTACACAATAACTGGTACTACTGCTACTACCGAGTTGTCATAAACTTCGGTATCCTTACATGAGAAACATGAATTGGAATACATTTAGAGAGTGATGGAGATTTTCAGTGTTGAAGTTCGGTGTGTCCTTGTTGGTCTGGAGAGCTCCTTTTTATAGCCGCGGATGTCAAATGTTTATTGAATTTGGTTGAGCGGTCTATGATAGTGCGTGCTGAGCTGTCTTTCCTTCATTGGCGAAGAATGTCGGTTAGTGCGCCTCTTTCTTTTGTCTGTTGCTGAGTCATTTGTTTTTTTCTTCTTTTTCTTTTTACTTTTAACTTTGTCGGCCATTATTTTATCTTGTCGGCCAATTGTCCGCTGCATCATCATGCTTTTGTCTCTGCCACTTGTTTCTTGGTGGAAGACTGAGTCATTTTTCTGGTTACATCTCTGCTTGTGTAAAAAAGTCATCATTGTCATCAGATAGATCAATTGGTGATGGTGATGCTGCAGTACTCCTTGTTTCTTTCAGTTCTTCAAGTAATTTGTCATATTCTGGTTCAGAGGTACAAGCAGCCATCTGTGCCATAATTTGCTGTTTTCTTGCTAAGAAGGTTTCTTGTTTAGTGATAGCGGCTGGGCTAGATATTTTGCAATATTGTGGATTGTTTATAAAGAATTGGTCTACGGCTATTGGGTCACAACCTTGGAGATTAGTCTTAGGCCACCATTTAATTTTGTATTTTCTGACTAACATGGGGATTTGAAAGTTGTCAAGAATGTGGTCTTTAATATGATATTCGGTCATGAAAATCCAAGGGATGTGAAAATAATGAGAATAAATAAGCCACTGAGGAGAGCAAATAATGGTTTCTGATAATTGCTGGTTGTCAAAAAATTGGGTTTTAGCAAGTTTAATATTTTCTGGGATAATATCATCATGGATACCAAATTTGTGCCACCATTGATGAAACCAAAATGGGATAGGATAAGTAAAATTGTCAGAAATATAAAAGAAAAAAGATATGGATAATTGTTCATTTTGCTTAAAAAATGTTCTTTCCCAAGCAACTTGATAATCATAATAATTATATTTTGCATTTTGTCTTGATTGTCCATTGGTATACGTAAATTCTTTTGCTTTGTGGGGCTCTTGTCCCCATTCAGTAAGAGTCCATACCTTGAGTAATCTTACTTTGCAATATCTGAGCTTGGTAGGGTTGTGAGGATCAAAATTGTTTTGCATGAGGATAGAAGTTGTATGGGTAAGAATGGCTTCATAATAGCTTTGGGATTTTTGGAAATTGTCAGGGATGTAATAATGAGTTTTAGGAAAAATGGTTTCACAAAATTGATATTCATTTAAATGAGGATTTTGTGCCCAGTATTCTGGTTCTATGGTCAGAATTTGGTCTTCAATGGGCTTGTAAATATATTGGGCTGACTCAGTTTAATTTGACTCTGTTGTTGGCGTGTATATTGGGCGAGAAATGTGTCTCTTTTCCCCCGATTTTGATCTGACATATAATCGTGTTGAATTAGATCTTTATCTAAGGTGAAATTATATGTTAGAGTATTGATTGAATAATCACTGTCTTCATAGGGTTGGCTAAATTGTCCTTCTCTCAATATTCCTTCTTGGATTTTTATACCTTTTGTAGTGTACTGAGGTTTAGTCTTGTGATCAAAAGTTTCTTCTACTGGTTTAGTATTAGACGTTTGACCTTGAAAGGGTCCTTGATATGAAGGAATGGTTGATTCTTCGGATATACTAGCTTCTGTAATTTCTATATTTTGTTTTCGTTGGGAAGTTCCGATTGAATGTCTAGATGGTTGGTAAATACTAGGAGTATTTTGTCTAAAAGAGTTTGATCTTTTATATTTTAATTCTAATGATCCATCTTCATTTTGTATGATATAGTCGATTTCTTTATTTTCCTTAATAGGTTTACTAGGTATTGTTTTTGCTGGATATTTCCAATTATCTGGTAAAGTAACATCTTTCCATTGTAATGTTCTTGGTATACTTATATTAGCTTTGGTTTGGTCTATTTCCCAAAATACCGTTTCTCCTGTTATTCTATTATGGTTAATAGCATTTGGACATAACCCTGTATTCATTATCTTGTAATTTAATCTATAAAATACTTCATATATATGAGATCCTTTTATCATATTATAATTGTGAGTTAGAATATCTAAAGTAAGAATTTTCATTATATTAGGATCTGTTAATGATATGGTAAAGTTTGGAAAACAGTTTGAATAAATTGGTCCATTTGTTAGACTGGTTTCAAATAATCCTAATAGTGAATCTTTATATTTTAATAGTTACATTCAAAATATAAAATTTAACTAATGTACTTTATACTAATTACTTAAATTTATTTATATTAATATTTAAATATATTTTATTTCACAACATAAAATATTAATATATTTTATTATTAATATTTTTTTTTGAAATGGGCTTCCATTATTAATATTTAAATTAAAAGTAGTACTAACACTAAATAATTTTAATTTCATAAAATAATATGATCTTATAAATATTTAATACAGTATAATTTTATATCATAATTCTAAATATATTAATATTTAAATATATTTTATTTAACAACATAAAATATTAATATATTTTATTATTAATATTTAAATTAAAAATAATACTGACATTACAATTTTAATTTTATAAAATTAATATTATTTTGTGATTAGATATATATAGCGATAAAATAGTTTTTAATTATTTTTTATAATAAATATTATTATTTTAATATTAATATAATAATATTATATAATATTAAAATATATATTTAATCACATAATAATATTATATTTAAATTTAAAAATAATTATTAATTTAATTAGTATTTATTATAAGTATTATTTTTAATATATTATTATAATAGCGGTTATAAATTTACTGATATGTAATTATTATATTTTATCATTTTTAGTATATGAAAGTAATATAAGTTGACAGTAAAAAAAATTACATAAATAAATATTTAAAATTATGATATTATTCTGATACTAAACGCGTACGTCATTTATAATTCATTAAAAAGAAATAAAATTTTAAATTAATTTAATTATAAAATGAATTAATTATTCAATTTATTTATTTTTCCTTTAAAATTGTAAACTAAAATTATAATATTATTCTCCTATTTGTATAAAATCACCGAATTATTTATAATTTATTAAAAAAAATTTAATTTATGTTTTCTCTTTATAATTCACTAAAACAATCCATTTTATTTAGAGATCATAAAAAAAATCTTGAATTATTCATATTTTAATAGTTACATTCAAAATATAAAATTTAACTAATGTACTTTATACTAATTACTTAAATTTATTTATATTAATATTTAAATATATTTTATTTCACAACATAAAATATTAATATATTTTATTATTAATATTTTTTTTTGAAATGGGCTTCCATTATTAATATTTAAATTAAAAGTAGTACTAACACTAAATAATTTTAATTTCATAAAATAACCGTTAAAATTATAATTTATTAAATATAAAATAAATTTTTTATTAAAATATTATTATATAAAATAAATAAAATTAATTTTTTTATATAAATCTTAAATTATTGTCAAACGGTTATTTAAATAATATTAATATAATAATTTTACTATTTTATATAATATTTTAATAAAAAATTTATTTTATATTTAATAAATTATAATTTTAACGGTTATTTTATGAAATTAAAATTATTTAGTGTTAGTACTACTTTTAATTTAAATATTAATAATGGAAGCCCATTTCAAAAAAAAATATTAATAATAAAATATATTAATATTTTATGTTGTGAAATAAAATATATTTAAATATTAATATAAATAAATTTAAGTAATTAGTATAAAGTACATTAGTTAAATTTTATATTTTGAATGTAACTATTAAATTTAGACAATGATATTTTCATAAAAATAGTAAAATTATTATATTAATATTATTTAAATAACCGTTTGACAATAATTTAAGATTTATATAAAAAAATTAATTTTATTTATTTTATATAATAATATTTTAATAAAAAATTTATTTTATATTTAATAAATTATAATTTTAACGGTTATTTTATGAAATTAAAATTATTTAGTGTTAGTACTACTTTTAATTTAAATATTAATAATGGAAGCCCATTTCAAAAAAAAATATTAATAATAAAATATATTAATATTTTATGTTGTGAAATAAAATATATTTAAATATTAATATAAATAAATTTAAGTAATTAGTATAAAGTGCATTAGTTAAATTTTATATTTTGAATGTAACTATTAAAATATGAATAATTCAAGATTTTTTTTATTATCTCTAAATAAAATGGATTGTTATTTGAGACAATAAATAAATTTAAGTGATTAATATAAAATATGAATTATTCATATTTTAATAGTTACATTCAAAATATAAAATTTAACTAATGTACTTTATACTAATTACTTAAATTTATTTATATTAATATTTAAATATATTTTATTTCACAACATAAAATATTAATATATTTTATTATTAATATTTTTTTTTGAAATGGGCTTCCATTATTAATATTTAAATTAAAAGTAGTACTAACACTAAATAATTTTAATTTCATAAAATAATATGATCTTATAAATATTTAATACAGTATAATTTTATATCATAATTCTAAATATATTAATATTTAAATATATTTTATTTAACAACATAAAATATTAATATATTTTATTATTAATATTTAAATTAAAAATAATACTGACATTACAATTTTAATTTTATAAAATTAATATTATTTTGTGATTAGATATATATAGCGATAAAATAGTTTTTAATTATTTTTTATAATAAATATTATTATTTTAATATTAATATAATAATATTATATAATATTAAAATATATATTTAATCACATAATAATATTATATTTAAATTTAAAAATAATTATTAATTTAATTAGTATTTATTATAAGTATTATTTTTAATATAAATTTATTGATATGTAATTATTATATTTTATCATTTTTAGTATATGAAAGTAATATAAGTTTACAGTAAAAAAAATTACATAAATAAATATTTAAAATTATGATGCTGAAAACCCACTAACCTGCGGTGATGAAATCGGGACCGTGAGTGGACGTTGAAGGATTATGAGCAATTAAACACACACCAACCTGAAATCCAAACCACAAGAACACAAATCTCAGCAACCTCGAACCCATAGAATCCCAAACCCACAAACATAGCAACACAAACCAAGAGAAACATAACCTGCAGAAACAGTAGCAGCGGGGGCAACTGAGAGAAGCCCGAGAGAGAGAGAGAGAGAGACCGTGAAGAGCCGGGGGGGTGAGATAGAGAGGAGAGGGAGGGAGAGCGATTGTTAGGGTTTAGAATGTTTTAGTCTAGAGTTATAACATAATCAATGAATTCGTATTTTTTAGTTTTTATAATTCAACATTTTCAGTTTTTAAAGTTTAATTTTATCTAAATTAAAATTTTTTCTATAAAAATACCGAATTATCCTTTTTAAAACTAAATACTGTAATTCCTAAAATTTAATTTTTACAAATTTATAAATTTTTTAAAAAAAATTAAAAAATATATATATTTTTATTCCTAAAATAGTATATAATTAATAAATTTATTTTTCTATTTTTTGAATTCAATACTTTAATTTTTAAATTTTAATTTTAAAAAAAAATTTCAAATTCAATCTCAAATTCTTTTAAAATACTAAACTATATAAAATATTTACTTTTAAGTTCATAAATATGAAATACTAAACTATATAAAATATTAACTTTAAGTTCATAAGATGAAAAATCAATAATATCAAAAATATTTCCATTAATTTAATAAATAAATTTTATTCTATATATTATCAATAAATTTTTTATAAATATATCAATTTCTTTAGACATATACTTTTTTTAATAATTTTTTATAATAATTCTATAATTTTTTAATCATTATAAATATTTTAACTTCGACTTTTGTAAACTTTAATTCATATAAGAAAAATTATAATAGTAGGTCACAAAGTGTCAAAATTGTAGGGTTTGAGAGACAAGGTGATAGGGCTCGATAGTTTATAATGTATTGTACTCCTACATCAAGTATCGAAATCCATATTAATATAGTACAATACTATTAAATCTGTATATAACATGTCATACCCTTATATTAACTACAACTCTCACTAAATTTATTAAAATCAAGAATTATCATTAACTCTTATTTTCTTACTAACATACTTATATTTGTCAATAACATATGTTTTATATTCAAATAAATGAAATACTACGACTCATGTACTTTTCAATATGATTATTTATTTTATAACATATATTATACAATAAAATATTACATATTCTTATATAAATCATATTATTTAATGCATTTAGAAAATTTTAATTGTATCCATCATTTGCATATATTTTTGAAAATTTTTAATTATCTAAATACAATTGTCCTTAATCCAACTATACACATTTTATTTTGCATGTACATATGCAATTTTTTTTCCTTTTTTTAACTCTCATTCAATTTACCACTTAATTATTTTAGTCTAATACCACAATTTATAATTTAATGATCTATAACTTTGTCAAGATTTTTTTATTTAACTCAAAAATTTATTTTTCTATCATTATTTTTTATAAAACTACTCATTTAATATAATTTTATCTTTATATTATTGTTAAGTATTGTTTAAATCATTAAGAAATCATTAAGAATTCCGAAAATGGTATCAGAGCCTATTGAAGTTCTATCTATTCTAATAAACTCAAATTAAAATTTTAGAGTTGAAACTGTGATCATGAAAGTCATAAGTCAGGCAGAGAGGTGTAAGACCTGCAGAACGAGTAGAAAATGAAGTGTATGTGAAAACCCCAGAATTTTAAGATGAGTCTGTTTAGAAGAAATAGATCTTCTAGGTCCCGAAACTCAGATGAGGAACTTATAAATGATTTAAACATAACTAAAGATAATAGTAGGACAATTTTATCTAGAGAAAGTAACTGGAATACTCAACAATTAGCTAATTGGAAACCACCTATAACTCCAATATCTACTATATATAAGAAAAGAATTTTAGATTTTAAATCTGCCAGAGCTATTAAAACTAAAGAAAAAGTAATACCTTTATATTCAGAAAACCAATCTATGAGTTTACTAAGTAAGAAAACAATAATAAAATATATTAACCAAGGTTATAGATTTATGCATATAGGATTAGTACAAATTGCAATTAAATCATTAACAGTAGAAGGATTAAATACCAGTATGCATGTAGCTCTAAGAGATTGTAGACACATAAATTATAAAGATTCTTTGTTAGTATTATTTGAAACCAGTTTAACAAACGGACCAATATATTCAAATTGTTTTTCCAATTTTACAATATCATTAACATATCCACACATAATGAAAATATTAACTTTAGATATATTGACACACAATTATAATATGTTAAAAGGATCACACATTTATGAAATATTTTATAGGTTAAATTATAAAATAATGAACACAGGTTTATGTCCTAATGCAATAGACCATCATAGATTAGAAGGTGAAACAATATTTTGGGAAATAGACCAATCTAAAGCAAATATAACTATTCCTAAAACTATACAATGGAAAGATGTAAGTTTACCTGAAAGTTGGAAATACCCAGTAAAAACAATACCAAATTTACCTTTTAAAGAAAACATAGAATTAGATTATATTATACAAAATGAAGATGGTTCAGTAGAACTAAAATTTAAAAGATCAAATTCTTTTAGGCAAACCAATTCCACTATTTATCAACCTTCTAGGCATTCTTTAGAATCCTCAAGAAGAAGACAAAATATAGAAATACAAACAGATACCAGTATTTCTGAGGAATCTATTGTTCCTCCATACAAAGGACCCTTTTTCGGAGAAACATCTTGCACCAAACCTCTAGAAGAAACCTTTGACCAACAAACTAAACCACACAATACAACAAAAGGAATAAAAATCCAAGAAGGCATTTTTCGACAAGGACAGTTTAGTCAACCATATGAAGATAGTGATTTTACCATAAATACTTTAGCACATACCTTTCTTTTAGATAAAGACCAAATTCAAGCTGACTATATGTCAGATAAAAACCGGGGGAAAAGAGACATATTTCTTAAAACCTATTCCAGAAAAGAACAAAGTATGATCAAGAAAAAATATTTTGAATTTTGCAATCAAGTAGAAACAAATATACCATTTTTTACGTACTTAAAATATTTCCATGAAGAAAGATTAAATGTCTTAGAAAAGAAAATACATAAATGGAACAAGGTAAATGATAGAAAGACCACCAATGAGTAGAGCATTTTTTAAAAAATATCATGTATATAATGGTATACAACCAATTATACACACAAATAATATACAAAATAATGAAATGAAAGATATCTGCCTACAAAATAATTGGACAAATGTAACATTACATTTATTAGGAAATCAATTAGATAGAATAGAAGAAAAGATAGAACAAAATCATGAAGCCATAACAGATATAGATCATATAGAAATACCAAAGACACAATCCCCTATAACATATAAACCAAACACTACATATGTTTCTTAAAGATATACTAATTCGAGACCGTATACCATAGATCCCACGAAAAAACCAATAAATAAACATTTCACAAAAATGATACCTCCATCACAAAATCCCATAGATATAGTCACAATAAATCCAAAAACAGAACTAAATGATATGTCAAAATTATTACAAAAAATAATTAATGAACAAAATAAGTCTTCAAAAGCCAGCACTTCAGGAGAAATTAAAGAAGAAATTACTAACAAAGATAAAGGAAAAATTACTGTGTTAACTGAATACAATGAAACTTCTTCTTCAGATAATGAAACAATAGAGAATCCTTTAGAAGCATCAGACTCTGACCAAGACTATATCATTCCTTTGAATAATATAGAACGACAATATAATAGACAACCTGATGATTTAAAAATCTTAGATAGAAAACAAAAACAATATAATGCAAAAAATATATATGAATGGAATATTGACGAAAGGTTAGAAGTAGAAATAATACAAATTACAAAAGAAATGGTAATAGTAGGAAATATTTATAAACAAAGAGTTGGAATTACAGAAAAAGAAGCTGCAGAAAATATAATATTAGGATTTACAGGAGAATTAAGAACATTGTGGGACAAATTACTTAGTAATGAAATAAGAGAAAATATATTATCAGCCAGAAGAATTAATAATACTACGGGCGAATTAATTATTGACCCATCAACAGGACAACCACAATCTTTTATATTAGCATATTTAGTCTATAATATTATATCCCATTTCATAGGAGACTTAGACTTATATACTGAAAGAAATAGTGAAATTTTACAAAATTTAAAATGCAGAAAACTAGAAAATTTTAGGTGGTATAAAGACAACTTTCTAAAAAGAGTATATGCCTTAGCTGATCCAAATGCGTACCATTGGAAAGAGAAATTCCTAACAGGATTACCTAATTTATTTTCGACAAAAGTAAAAGAAACAATAGAACAAAGATTTGGACATATTTCTTATGATGATTTAACATATGGAGATTTAATAACTTGTGTAAATTTAACAGGATTAAGATTATGTAGAGATATAAAATTACAAAATAAATTAAAAACAGAAAACAGACAGTCAAGAAAAGAATTAGGGAACTGGTGCGAACAATTTGGATTTGGAAGCACAAAGAAACCAAAACAAAAGAAATATAAGTCTTTTAGGACAGATAAAATTTACAAAAAATCTAATTATCATCAATATGAAAATAAAAATAACAAACAAATAAATAAGAAAAAACAATTTAGAAAAAGAAATTATAATTATAGAAAAACCAGGTTAAAAGATAAAATAACATGTTATTTATGTAATCAAAAAGGACATTTTGCTAAAGAATGCCCTGCAAGAAAAAAGATACATGAATTAGGATTAGAATTAAAAATTAACAATATTGAACAATTATTAGATAAAATAGATCATATTAATTTATCCTCATCAGAATTAGACGATGATTACAGTAGTGACAATTCCTCAGAAACAATAGGAAGTAGTGAGCATAATTGCAAAGGAGAAATATGTGTTTGTAATAATAAAATAAATATGTTAACAGAATATAACCAAATATTAGAGCAAATAGAACAAGTGCAAGATTCTAATATAAAAAGAAATTCAAGATTTATTAACAAAAAATTTAATTAGACCAAGCAAATCTCCATGGTCTTGCGCAACCTTTTATGTAATAAAAAATGCAGAATTAGAAAGAGGAGCACCTAGGTTAGTCATAAATTACAAACCTTTGAATAAAGTTTTAAGATGGATTAGGTATCCTATACCTAATAAACAAGATTTATTAAACAGATTATATAAAGCAGAAATATTTTCAAAATTTGATATGAAATCAGGATTTTGGCAAGTCCAAATAGCAGAACAAGATAAATATAAAACTGCTTTTACCGTACCATTTGGACAATATGAATGGAACATTATGCCTTTTGGATTAAAAAATGCGCCAAGTGAATTTTAAAAAATAATGAATGACATTTTTAACCCGTATGATTTTATCATTACATATATAGATAATGTTTTAATTTTTAGTCAAAATATTTCACAACATATTAAACATTTACAAATTTTTTATAATGCCATAAAAAGAAATGGACTAGTATTATCCAAACCAAAGATGAAAATATTTCAAACAAAAGTTAGATTTTTAGGACATGAAATTTATCAAAATACAATAGTACCAATTCAAAGAAGTATAGAATTTGCAGACAAATTCCCAGATGAAATTAAAAACAAAAATCAATTACAAAGGTTTTTAGGATCCCTAAACTACATTTCTGATTTCTATCCAAAATTAAGAATTTTTTGCAAACCATTATATAATAGGTTAAAAACAAATCCTAAACCATGGAGTAATGAACATACAAAAATAGTTCAGGAAATTAAAAAATATGTAAAGAATTTACCATGTTTAAATATTTGTAATCCAAATTTTTCAAAAATAGTAGAAACAGACGCTTCTGATCTAGGATATGGAGGTATACTTAAACAAAAAATAAATGATAAAGATTGTATCATAAGATATTATTCAGGATTTTGGAATCCAACACAAGAAAAATATTCTACAATAAAAAAAAGAAATTTTAGCCATAGTATTATGTGTTACTAAATTTCAAAGTGATTTACTAAACCAAAAGTTTACTATTAGAGTAGATTGCAAAGCAGCTAAAGATGTGTTAACAAAAGATGTAAAAAATTTAGCTGCCAAACATATATTTGCAAGATGGCAAGCTTTTTTTATCTATATTTGATTTTGATATTACTCATATTAAAGGTACTAATAATTCTATTGCAGATTTCCTGACTCGAGAATTCTTACAAGGCAAATAATGGAAAAAGGGAAAAATACTGAAAAGATATCTTTGAGATCTCAAACAAATATTACTAAGACCAATTTGACAAATTTACAATTATTTACTTATGGACAATCTTCTGTTCCTAGACCAATTTTTACTAGTACTGCAAGTATCATGCATAGACCAATGAATCCTATATCAAGTGCTCTGGTTGTGCAACCAAGTTACCCAAGACCCAGATCACCAAGGCCCAACTTTACTTCACTTAACAAATTCAGCCCATTACAATCCCCTACAAGATTAATAGAACCAGTAACACCATCCACCTTTAAACAAGCTGTTACAGGCCCATCTACTTCAAGCCCAATCACTTCACAAGAATCGGCCCAATCAGAATATAAATATAAACCCATTGAAGATTATGTACTCACTATAGAACCTGAATACTGGGCCCAAAATCCCAATTTAAATGTCTACCAGCTTTGTGAATCCATCTTTCCCAAAACCCATTATTATATTCCAGACAATTTCCATAAATCTCAACAATATTATGAAGCCATCCTCATCAACACAAACTCCATTCTTATTCATAATAATTTTGATCCCAAATTTCCTAACAAGCTGAGATATTGCAAGGTACGTATATTAAAAATATGGACAATTTCAGATTGGGGACAAGAGCCCCATAAGACAAAAGAAATGACTTTGACCAATGGACAAATGAGACAAATTGTTAAATATAACTATTATGATTATCAAAATGCTTGGGAAAGAACATTCCTGAAGCAAAATGACCAATTATCTGTCTCTTTCTTTTTCTTCTTTTCTGACAATTTTGTGTATCTTTGGTATAAACAAAGATATTATTCCAGATCAAATCCAAAATGCACAAGACCAATTCTTTGAGAAAAACCAGTTACCAGATACTATTAATTGTTCTCCCAAATGGCTAATTTATTGCCATTACTTTCATATACCATGGATCCTTATGATAGAATACCAAATAAAAGACCAGTCTATTGACAATTTCCAAATACCAGTCCTTATCAAAAAATATAAAATCAAATGGTGGATCAAGACTGATTTACAAGCTTGTGGCCCAAAAGCCATAGAACAATTCTTTCTAAAACATCCTGAATATTGCAATACTGCAAATTTAGGTCTATCCACTATAACCAAACATGAAACCTTTTTGGCAAAGAAACAACAAATAATGTCTCAAATGGCTGCATGTACTTCAGAAGAAGAATATGGAAAATTACTGGAAGAATTAAAAGAGACAAGAAGTTCTACAACATCACCAATTGACCTCTCTGATGAAAATGATGATTTCTTTACTCAAGTGGAAATGTAACCGACAAATAATGACTCAGACCTAACACAAAGCAGAACAGACAAATGATGACTCAACAGACAATGACACAAAGCACAACAGACAAAGTGACGTAGCATCGCACTCAGTAACCGACAAATGATGACTCAACAGACAATGACACAAAGCACAACAGACAAAGTGACTCAGCATTACACTCAGTAATTGGCCGACAAAAGCATCACCAGACAAAGTGACTCAGCATTGCACTCAGTAATTGGCCGACAAAAGCATCACCGACAAAAGACAAAGGACAGCTCAAAAGAGAAAGCATCAAATTTAATTGAAGAAAAATTTGAAATCCGCCTCTATAAATTGAGCTATGCATTTCATTAGAAGGACATCGAAAAATTTCTCTGAATTTCTCTTCATGTTCTTCATGTTTCACTACCAAAGTTTTATTTGTATTTCTTCTACAAATTGTAAGGAGACTATAGTTTACTACAACTTGGTCGTAGCAGTGTAATTGTATTACAATTTAATACAAAGTGAGTATTTATATTTACATCCTGTATTATATATCAATTGATACTTGATAAGTCCGTATTGACGGCAATACTCTTTCTCTCTTTTCATTCCACTCTGACTTAACTATGGGTATTCCAAGTTAAGGTTGCAGGAACCCTAGCCATCCAAATAATTATATTCATCAAATAAGTATGCTCTGTGGTTGCAGCTTTAGCTGATCTTCCACATCAGAAATTGTGTTGATAATTTGATTGCATTAAAACTTTAATTTGAACAGTAAATGTAAATGTATGTATGTTCTTATATTATGCTTTTATATTAATTGAAATCATCCATATTACTGTTTATGCTTTTATCTTTATATTATTGTTAAGTATTGTTTAAATCATTAAGAAATCATTAAGAAAATCACAAATAAATAACCCAAATAAATTCAAATCTCCCCTAATAATTCTTGTAAACATGATAATAAACACTTAGAAATTAAGACTTCATACATACCTTTAAATTTTCTACACTTGGTCACTATTCCCTCTTTCTTCAACCTTGAAATTTCTCTCAATTTCTACTCTTTTCTTATATATTTATCTAGAAAAGAGCTTGGGTGAGAAGGAGATTTAACTTTGAGGTGTAAAAGAGAAATTTAGTGTAAGAGAAGATGAAAATTGTTATATATTTCTCCTCTTTCGTTCGGTGATGGAAAGTAGAAAGTGAAAGAAGAGACTTTCTTTCTTTTTCTTTTTCTTTTTTCAAATGGTTAAGAAAAAGCCAAATGTCAATATTCTATTGGCTCTATTAAAAATGTTTTTATTTTATCATTTTATCCATAAAAAAAATTATAATTACACATTGACTTCATTTTTTTTATTACACATTTTTTCCAATTCTTTATCTATTTAGTCAAATATGTACTTACCAAATTTGGCTCAATACATCCGACATGTGTATTTAATTCTAAATTAATTATTCAATCGTTATTGAATAGTACTATTTATGAACGGTGAAAGTATCGGCTTTTCGGGTAGTACTATTCATTCCCCATAAATTATACTATTCACTATCCAAATTTTTAGGGCATTATAATAATAATTTATGGTAAATTAGAATATCAGAAGAATATTTATAAAATAAATAAATAAATTTTAAAACTACAAAAAAATAAAAAAATAGTAATGAAATTAATGACTATTTGAAATATGGACAAGAACTCCTAGCTTTATTTTCACTTGTTTTTAGTGATAAAAAAGGATATAATATATATTGATTAGAGAAATAAGAAAAGCATGTCATATTTCATTTCTTTTAAGTGTATTATTTTAAATATAATTCCTCTATTTATAGGATATAAGAGTAGTAAAGTAAAATAAATTCATAATTAAAGCTTGCAAAATGTCAATAAAAGATAATATATTCAAATATTTAAAGGTTATGGATTTAAATTAGATAATTACTAAATTTATTGGAAATAATTTTCATTGGTGCTGCTTGAACTTAAGGGATTGTAACTAGTTCTACCTAATAATTAATTTATAACAAAAATTATTTTAACTTTAATTTCAATAATGAAGTACTATTTGTGACCTGATCAGTAATGACCGAGTTTCAAAAAAATATCGTGCCATTTTGTGTTAGCATTATAAATAATTTTTCTTTTGTTAGCACAAATCAATACTAACCGATAAATATGATATTCCTAATAAATATGATCTCCCTCTTGTTCCATTTAATAGATCTGGTTTTCTTTTTAGTCCATCATATGTATCCCTAAATACTTGATTCGAAGAAGAAATCTGCAAAATAAAGGAAGATGGTCAGGGGTCTACCGGGAATGCCCCGGTCGAGACCCTCCGACGTTTAAGTCAGATTTTATGGACTAGAGTCGTATGGATAGGCCAGAATTGCAGAGAGAAGAACAAAGAAAAATGGAGTCCAGGAAGAAGAAGGAAGAAGAGAGACCCTTCCTGTCTACCCGTGATGTATATCTGCCTCTCTGCAACAGTGCTAGCTGTCTCTGTCACCCAGCTCCGTACGTACGGATATGTCAGACACCTGCTCCATGTGTAACGGCCATTTAATTCCCCCCAGTACGTGTGTAAGTAAATCTGCTGAATATGTGGGCCGGATATCTCTTCTTCTACGGGACTCCATTATCGAGCATAAAGTAAGGGGACTGGCCCAAGGGAGGTCCGACCTCGAGGCCGGATGATCAAGCCCCAATCCTCATGGCCGAGTGATCCAGGCCGGGTTGTTGAAGGAGTATATTGTCCTTTGGGTAAGGGCTGTTGTTATGGGCCTGGCCTTATACTGGACTGAGGAAACCCATCAGTCATCAATTGCCCCTTTACCTCCTCGGCAGTTATTACATGAGTGGCGAGGGGGTAAATCCCTATACTTTATTTATGACCGCATGGCCCGAGAACTGCTCTTGTCAAAAGCGTCCTTTCCTTGCATTTTTATTTCTTTGTCTCTTTACTTTGATGTTTGAATGTATGGCAATCTGGAGATGTGTATTCGATGATATTTTACCCCGACCTGTACCTCATTATTATTTATTATTTTATTTATTTATTTATTTATTTATTTATTTTCCCAGACAATCTTCTGGTTTTGTCAATTTTACTTAATTGATGGACCAAGCTATCTTTATCGGGATTTTGCGAGTCGAACTGACTCGGACTAAGAGCTCGGCGTCTGGCTAAGCTTCTGACTTGCGAGTTTTTCTTATTTTCATGAGGGCATTTCTGTTTTTGGGCTCACGACCTTGGCAGTGCTGCGAGCTTGGATATATAATAGCTAGAGCAAAGTCTTATTTGCCTGAGTGCCCTGTAATAGACGATTTTAAATCCTGTTCTTGTTACGGGCTCAGACATCTTGTTCCTCGGGATGTAACCTTCTAGTAATCAGTGTGGTCTGAGCTGTGTGCCCCACAGGGATAGGGAGTTTGACCTTTTACGTTGCTCCTATCTCCTTGATTCTTTATCTGAGTATTTGGTTCTCGGGTATGTCTCGGTTAGTTGGGTTTTTTGCCTCCGAATGTTTTCTAGGCTATCTACCCTCTAGCGTTTTGCGGGCTCTTTGCTGCTTAGACCTCTCTCTAGGCTAGCTGAGCTGGTTTAGTGCCAGCGATCAATTCTCGAGGTCGGTGCTTCTTATGATTGCCCCTGGTTCTTTGTTTGGTTCTTTATCTGGGTATGCATTTTGCTTAGGATTCGCCTCGCCTTAATTTAGTCTACCTATTGGATTTACCAGTACCGAGCTCATTTTCTTGAGATCGACATAGTGTTTTGGCGCTTTGGCACCATGAGCGTTGCATTGGCCTTTAGCAGGTTGCATTGCTACACGATACAGGCGTTGGGGCGACTTAGTTTAATTTCGTTATATGCTGGTTATTTTGCGAGATCGAGGTCTTATTAGCCTGTAATCCGAGCTCTTTCGAGAGGTCGGATTCAAATTCTTTTATTTCTATTCCAGCACCCTCTTGAGGTCAGCATGGCACTTTGGCGCTTTTGGTTGTTGTGTGAGATCAAAGTCTCTTTACCTTACGACCCCAGCTCCTTTGGGAGGTCGGAGTTTAACTTTTCATTTATGGTCTAGTGTCCCAATCTTTTTATGTGAGGTCAGAGCTGTGTCCTTATCGTGTGCCACTCTTTGCTGTGAGTATACATTATTTTTTAATAAAAGGCGAAAGAATAGTTCCCTTCATCCTTTCAGCTCGGTTTTGTGGTGCTGGCAGTCATTTTCCGAGACCAGCCACCTACCTCACTGAGGGCTCGCTCAAGATTCAGGCTCTATGGCCTTACTGTCGCTTCGTCATCTCAGTCGGTTTTGTAGTGCCAGGGGCACTTAGGGAGCCCGGTCACCTACCTCACTAAGGTCTTGCGCAAGATTTAGGCACTATGGCCTTATTGTCGCTTCGTCATCTCAGTTCGGTTTTGTGGTGCCGGGAGATCTTAGGGATCCCGATCACCTACCTCCCTGGGGTCTTGCGCAAGATTCAGGCATTGTGGCCTTACTGTTGCTTCGTCATCTCAGTTCGGTTTTGTGGCGCTGGAAGATCTTGGGGATCCTGGTCACCTAGCTCCATTTGATAGATCTGGTTTTCTTTTTGGTCCATCATATGTGTCCCTAAATACTTGATTCGAAGAAGAAATTTGCAAAATAAAGGAAGATGGTCAGGGGTCTACCGGGAATGCTCCGGTCGAGACCCTCCGACGTTCAAGTCAGATTTTATGGACTAGAGTCGTATGGATAGGCCAGAATTGCAGAGAGAAGAATAGAGAAAAATGGAGTCCAGGAAGAAGAAGGAAGAAGAGAGACCCTTCCTGTCTACCCGTGATGTATATCTGCTTCTCTGCCACAGTGCTAGCTGTCTCTATCACCCAACTCCGTACGTACGGATATGTCAGACACCTGCTCCATGCGTAACGGCCATTTAATTCCCCCCAGTACGCGTGTAAGTAAGTCTGCTGAATATGTGGGCCGGATATCTCTTCTTCTACGGGATCCCATTATCGAGCATAACGTAAGGGGATTGGCCCAAGGGAGGTCCGACCTAGAGGCCGGATGATCAAGCCCCAATCCTCATGGCCGAGTGATCCAGGTCGGGTTATTGAAGGAGCATCTTGTCCTTTGGGTAAGGGCTGTTGTTATGGGTCTAGCCTTATACCGGACTGAGGAAACCCATCAGTCATCACTAACTAAACTAGTGTTAACTTTGTAAAGCCCATTAACCCAACCCACGATCCACTTGTTCCCTTCTAAAATTATTTTTAATTATTTAAAAGTCTTAAAATCTTTTATTTTAGGATACATAAATCTCTATCGAGATCTTTTTCTCCTTCTCAGATATCTCAAGTCTAAATATAAGTGATTAGATAAACTATTGGATGAACTTAGTGGATGGATAGAAATATTTTGGGTGTCCCTTTATGGACTAAGTAATCTTGAAATATATTCTTAAAAATATTTCACTTTTACTTCTGTTCTCCTTTAAAATATGAATGGAGGGATGAAATTTATTAATATGAGGGAATTTTAATGGTTGGTATATAAGAAAATGTTGCAAGTACTTGCATTAGATTAATCTAATGATTGAAGAGCAGTCTAAAAGAGCAATCATTGGCTTATTAAAGAGAATGGATAGGGCCGAGCAAGAGAAAAAGAGGATGGTTGGATGATGCAAGAAGTTTGGTCTCTTAGTTTTGGTTTGTTTCATGATATAGTACTCTGTTTATACCAAATGTAGCTATAGAGATTTAGTTCAATCTAAGTTTTATGGCCTTTGAAATCCACTCTAAAGTTCAATATAAATTTTTTCTTAAATTTCTTTATCCAACCTCATCTCTCATTCAACAATAGAATATCAGAGTTTACTTCATTTTGAAACACTAATCTTTTGCTTAACCTTAGAGTAGAAGAAGAGAGATGGGAAAGGAAAGGATAAAATAAAAGAACAATATAAAAGTTAACTAATATATCCTATATTAACCACCTAAGTTTATTTATATACTACCATTAACTTTGATTGTTAAATCTAACAAAATTGTCATGTTGTCATCCTAATTATAATAAAAAGTATATAACTCAAAATAGATAATCATAAAAAAACTTCAAATTTTACCAATTTCAGCAATTATATCTTAAACTATTTTTTTAAATAAATATATTGAAAATCAATTTTTCAATTCGATTTCATTTGTAATTTCAATTTAGTTTATTTATAATTTTGGATTTACGTTTCTAAGAATTCATAAATCATGTTTTGAAATTTTTTGCATCAATAAGTTTTTGTGTGTGTAGGTATAGGTCATAAGTATTGTACTAACATTATCTCTAAACCATGATTCTTACTAATTGAAAAGCTAATTATGCTTATGTATTTACTCTAATAGAGCTGAAAGTACGGTCGATCTAATTATCTGAAAATGGGTAAATTCAATCTAATTTATGACTATAATTTAGATCTTATCTAATGAATGTAGTCATTTTAGATTTATTAAAATGATTATTGACTTTTTGTATTTGATTAATTTTTCAAGGAGGGAGAATCTCGATTCTTAATTTCCAACAAGCACTATTATCACAATATTTATGGCTTATAATTATGTAAAAATTTTATATTTATGGGTGCAAAAAAATTCAAAAAATGAGTTATAACTCTTAGAAATGTGAATGAGTAAATCCAATCAAAATTAAAAATTAAACAAATTAAAAAATTGATTTTAAATATATTTGTTAAACAATTGGTTGGATATAATTGTTAAAATTAGTAAATTTAAAATTTTTTTTGATAATTATCTATTTTAGATTATATTTAAATATTAATTTTTGATACTCACTAGAATAATAACATGTATTTCTATAATTTCATTAGATTTAATAGTTAATTTTAACTGTAAAATATAAATAAATTTAAGTAATTAATATAAAGTACATTAGTTAAATTTTATATTTTGAATGTAACTATTAAAATATGAATAATTCAAGATTTTCCCCATACCACCGAATTTAAAAAATTTCATGTTTATACGTATTTATATTTTAATTTTAATTTTTTAATTTTAATTTAATTGATTTTATTTTTATATTTTAATATAATTTTAATCGATATGTGGTAATTTTTATAGTCTAATTAATTAGATCTTATCTAATGAATTTTCTTTTGTTTTAATTGCTCTGGCTGATTTAAAATCTAATATACCTGTTTTATATATTGTATCTATTGGTGTCTTGGGAGGTTTCCAATTTGTTAATTGTTTATTATTCCAAATACTTTCTCTAGATAATATTGTTTTATTAGTATCTGTATTAATATTTAAATCATTTATAAGTTCGTTATCTGGTTGTCTGGACCTAGAAGATCTATTTCTCCTAAATAAACTCATCTTAAAAGTCTAGGGTTTTCACATACACTTCCTTCTCTACTCGTTCTGCAGGACTTACACCTTTTGCCTAACTTATGACTTTCGTGACACAGTTCCAACCCTAAAAGTTTAATTTGAATTTATCTAAGACAAATAAAGCCTTCACTGGCTCTGATACCATAAAACGATCCCATATCTATGAAGTATTTTATAGACTAAATTATAAAATAATGAATACAGGATTATGTCCTAATGCTATAGATCATAATAGACAAACAGGAGAAACAATTTTCTGGGAAATTGACCAAACTAAAGCAAATATAAATATACCAAAAGCTATACAATGGAAAGACGTTAGCTTACCAGAAACATGGAAATATCCAGTCAAAACCATGCCAAGTTTACCTACCAAAGAAAATACAAAAATAGATTACATTATTCAAAACAATGATGGAACGGTAGAATTAAAATTCAAAAGATCCAATTCTTTTAGACAAACTACTCCTAGTATCTACCAACCATCTAGACATTCCTTAGAATCCTCCCGTAGAAGACCTAACATAAACATACAAACAGATACTAGTATATCAGATGATTCTATCATCCCACATTACCAAGGACCTTTTGTAGGAGAAACCTCTGGCACTAAACCAGTAGAAGAAGCATTTGACCAACATACTAAACCACAATATACGACTCAAGGTATCAAAATACAGGAAGGCGTTTATCGACAAGGACAATTTAGTCAACCTTATGAAGATAGTACTTTTACCCTTAATACCTTAACTCAAACCTTCGCAATTGATAAAGACCAAATTGAAACTGACTATATGTCAGATCAAAATCGGGGGGAAAGGGCCATATTTTTGCAAACCTATTCCAGAAAAGAACAAAGTTTAATTAAAAAACAATTCTTTGTATTTTGTGAACAAGTAGAAAAAACTATACCATTTTTTACCTATTTAAAATATTTTCATGACAAGAAATTAAATGTATTAGAAAAGAAAATACATAAATGGCATAAAGTTAATAATTCAGGAGAACCTAGTGATATAGCTCATGAAACGGAAAGACCACCACTGGACCGAGTATTCTTTAAAAAGAACCAAATTTCTCATGGAATGCAACCCATTGTAAATACTACAACTATACAGAATCATGATAAAAGAGAAATTAATTTACAAAACAATTGGACCAATGTATCATTACATATAATAGGCCAACAATTAGATAAAATAGAAGAAAAAATAGATAGAAATCACGAAGCAATTACAAATATAGAACATATAGAAACACCCCAAGCACCATCTCCTATAACTCCTAAACCAAATACTATATATTTATCTCAGAGATATAGTAATCCAAAACCATATGATATAGATCCAGCTATAAAACCCATTAATAAACCTTTCACAAAAATGATACCTCCATCACAGAATCCCATCGAGACAGTAACACTAAGTCCAAAGACAGAATTAAATGACATGTCAAAATTATTACAAAAAATAATAAGTGAACAAAGTATATCTCAAAAATCTAGCACAACTGGAGGAATAAAAATAGAAGAACCAAGTACTACTAAAGATAAAGAAAAAATAACCATTCTCACAGAATATAATGACACTTCTTCTTCTTCAGATGATGAAACTATATACAATCCTTTGGAAGATTCAGACTCTGACCAAGACATTAATGTTCCCATAAATACCATTGAAAGACAAAATAACAGACCAGATGATTTAAAAATATTAGATAGAAAACAAAAACAATATAATGCAAAAAATATCTACGAATGGAACATAGATGATCTATCAGAAACAGAAATAATACAAATAACCAAAGAAATGGTCATAGTAGGAAATATTTATAAACAAAGAGTTGGCATTACAGAAAAAGATGCAGCGGAAAATATCATATTAGGATTTACTGGAGAATTAAGAACTTGGTGGGATAAATTATTAAGTAATGAAATAAAAACAAATATATTAACAGCAAGAAGAATTGATAGTACCACAGGTGAACCAGTTATTGACCCAGCAACAGGACAACCACAATCTTTTACCTTAGCATATCTAGTATATAATATTATATCACATTTCATAGGAGACTTAGATTTATATACAGAAAGAAACAGTGAAATTCTATAAAACCTAAAATGTAGAAAACTAGAAAATTTTAGATGGTATAAAGACAATTTTCTCAAAAGAGTTTATGCTCTAGCAGATCCCAATGCATATCATTGGAAAGAAAAGTTCTTAACAGGACTACCAAGATTATTTGCAACAAAAGTAAAAGAGACAATTGAACAAAAATTTGGCCATATATCATACGATGATTTAACATATGGAGATCTAATAACATGTGTCAATTTAACAGGAATAAGATTATGTAGGGATATGAAATTACAACAGAAATTAAAAATAGAAAATAGACAATCTCGAAAAGAATTAGGAAATTGGTGTGAACAATTTGGATTCGGAACCATAAAGAAACAGAAACATAAAAGATATAAACCTTTTAAAGAGAAAATTTATAGACAATATAAGTACCCTAGAAAGCCATATAATAAATATAATAAACAATATAATAAGCAGATTACTAAAAGATCTTTTCAAAAGCGACCCTTTAAAAGAAATAATTATAAGAAAAACAATTTTAAAAGAACCAAGGGAAAATTACTTTTTAGTCCCTGAGGTTTAACGTAATTAACACTTCTGTCCCTCTATTTTGACGACCCAACACTTAAGTCCCCCACTTTCTCTTCCGTCCGAATTCGCAGTCCCTCCATCCAAAATGGCCGTTTGGTCAAAGAGTCTGAGGTGAGAAGTGAAATTTTTTACCAAAATTACCCTTAATGAACTTTATAAACCTCTCCCAACGTGAAATCCATCTATCTTCTCCCTCATTTCTTCTCTTCTCTTTTATTTTCGGCCATTGTTGATTTTCTCCCTTTTTCTCTTTTCCATCTTTATTTTCACTCTTATCTTTCTACTCTCTCATATATTTCTTCTCCCTCATATCTTTTTTATTTCCTTTCAGCCATTGTTGTCTCTTTTTTTTTTTTTTCTCATTTCCATCTTTCTTCTCCCTCACATCTTTTCGATTTCCTTTCGGCGATTGTTGTGAATCATCACTGGGAAGAATAATGTCTGTATCAAGTGGGTCTGCCAGGTACTGGAATGGAAGATTGAAGAATGTGAACTGTAGATGTGGAAAAAGGGCTGGGATAAGGATTTCTGAGTCAGCCGAAAACCCTAATAGGCCATATTATTTTTGCAGAGATAATGTGTGTGGAAGTTTTCGTGGGTGGTGTGAACCTGTGAATCAAAGTTCAACTCCATCAAGTGGCAGCATTAACGTAGATGAGGGTTGGAAAATGTTAGAGAAGGTAATAGAAGACATTGCAAAGATGAAGAATGATATGAAGAAGATGAAGGAAGAACAAAGAGCTACTAGAAATGAGATTGCAAATATTAGGGGAATTATGTGCCAATTGAGAACAATTTATATTGTTTTGATTTTTATTGTAGTTGGAGTAGCAATGAAAGTGATTTGAAATAATATGTACCAAAAATTTAGATAATAGAAACTACTCTTTTTTTTGCTGTGAATATATATTTTGAATTTACAGTAGGATGGACTAAAGTGTTTGAATATTTAATTTTATGAGGAAGTTAGTGTTTGAAAAGCTGAACATATGAGGACTAAAGTGTCTGCAAATTTAAAAATACGAGGATTATAGTGTTTGAATATTTAAATGTATGGGGACTATAGTGTTGTAAACTTTTAGTTAATTAATTGACAGTATCCTTCACAGATGTATTATTTTGTTATAAAGTACCTATTCACATATAAAAATGTTACAAAAAGGTAGCCAATAAGAAATGTAAACGCATACACAAGATGTCCAAAAAACTGGATATTCATTCATATAAAAGCTTGATCATTTGAATGATAACATCAGCCTTATCCTTGTACTGATCAAGTCCATTACATTGCAAATGAAATTTTTTCCATTACATTACAAAATATATGCAAAAAAAACCACCCGGATATCTGCATATGTACAAAATTTTTTCCATTACATTACATCAGCCTTATCCTTGTACTGTTCAAGTCCTATATCTAATTTCTTCAAAGTTGTCCAAAATAGCTTTACAATATCTGCCTATCTGAAATGACCAGGATGTATCCAAAATAGCTGCACATCAAAAGATCTCAAAACCTGCAAATGAAATCTGTAAAAAAAAAAAAAAAACATCAAAAGCTGCACACTAATTATGTCCAAAAAAATCACATCAAAAACTCACCAAATCTGTCCAAAAAATTATGTTGCACATCTAATATATCCAAAAAAACATGTTGCACTTCAAAGCTGCACACTAATATATCCAAATCTGTCCAAAAAAACATACATCTTAGTTTGCTGATACTTGGCTATGAAGGTCCATTGGTTGGGTAGAATTAATATCAACTGTCTCCTGTCCAGTCTGCCCCATTTCAAATTGATTTCCCCTGTGACTACTGGTGGACTGCAATCAAAATTAATAGAAATAGTCAAATAAATTATAACAGTAAATGGACATATATGTAAATGAAAATAATAATTAGAGAGATATTCTTACCCCACCAGGTGTAACTTGACAGGTTCTTTTATTATGTCCCAACTTGTGACACCTTGTGCAAACCACTGTAGCATTTCTTGTCCTCTTTGGAGCTGGACCTGCCTCACCATCTTCTCTTCTCCTTGCCTTTTTTGGTCTGCCTGGTTGCCTTTTCAGAGGAGGAGGCTGCATTGGTGGGTGATCCTCATCTGGTTGCAAATCCCTTTGTGGTATGGGATGTATTGCATGTTGATATACCTTCTTGTATGTAGAAATGGTGAAACATTCATCACAAAAGTCTTCAATCTCAGCTCTCTTGTATCCTATTGCCCTAGCAGCATGCTTACATGGCAAGCCTGAAATGTCCCACCAACCACATGAACAAGTTCTCCTTTCAAGTGAAACTGCAAACCTACAAGGACCTTCATGACATTCAAATTCATCATTTCTTCCCGGAATTAACTTCACACATCTACTCTGGTTTATAATTTGCCTCAACGTCTTCTGAATTCTTGGGGTCACCTTACCTTGCCAAGTTGCTGCCTTCTCATACCTTTCATGGAATCTAAGCATACATTTCTGCCTTACCTTCTCAATGATCTGAATAATTGGCAAACCCCTGATATTTCCAATCCAGCTATTAAATGATTCAGTAAAATTGTTGGTGTAGTTGTCACACTTTGCTGTTGTCCAAAATGCATGCCTTGACCAATGTGAAAGTGGTATCTTCAGCAACCAATCATGAGGCTTCTGCTCCTTCTTAGGTTTCATATTTTTCATATGCAGCCAAAACTCATATCCATGAGTAGCTTTGGCTGCATTCCAGAAGTCCTTCTTTAATGTCAACCCAGGAAACTCCTTCTTGAAATTACTGTATAAGTGTCTACAGCAAAACCTGTGAGCAGCTGAAGGAAATATATCCTTCATAGCTTCCTTTAATCCCTGCAAAAAAAAAAAATCATTATATAAAGTCTATTGAAATAATTGTGAAAGGAATATAATGCAAATAATGAACATATACCTTTTGTCTATCAGACATTATTGTCCACGGTCTGTCATCTGTACCTTGCCCAATACGTGATTCCATGCATTGTAGAAACCACCTCCAGCTATCTCCACATTCAGATTCAACTACTGCAAAAGCTAGGGGCAACACTCCCCTATTGCCATCCAATATAATAGCACATAGGAATATCCCACCATAAAGTCCCTTAAGATGACATCCATCCAACCCAAAAAAGGGTCTACATCCATCTATGAATCCTGCTCTAACAGCATCAAACATGATAAACAATCTCTTGAAGACCCTAAGTTCATTAACATTAACAGGTTCTGCACTTTGAATTTTCACCTCAGTACCAGGATTGAACATTTTCAAGTAGTGTACATACTTGTGCAATTGTTTGTAAGAGTCTTCATGCAAACCAATATTTTTTTCTTTTGCCTTACATTTGGCTCTATACAACTGCCATATAGGGGGCTCAACACCCCACTTTTCCTTCAATTCATTTTGCATCAATTCATAACTCATTTCAGGATCAGCTCTCAAACTACTCTTAAGCTTTTCAGCAATCCAAATGCAAGTATGGTTATGATTTTGGTTGTCAATTGGTCTTATGCATGTATGCTCATCTTGCAATGTTTTAATCATAAATGTAATCTTGTCAGGTAAAACAGAAGCATGAAATCTCCAAGGACAAGTACCATTGTCACATACTGCAGTCACTCTTTTATTATCATTTTTCTTTCTAATTATTGTAAAGCCCCCTTTAACTGCATAGTCCCTAAGTGCATCTCTAACTGCTTGGACATTATCAAAAACTTGACCAATTTTAAATTGTATTTCTTCTCCTTCTTGACAAGAAAATAGATCTGAGTATAATCCTTTTAAAGGATCTTTCCATTTTCTCCGACAACCCTGAACATCTACAGTTTCAGCTTCTTCATCAACACTATCTTCATCTCCACTATGAAAATCAGAAAAAGGGTTGGAATCACTTTCAACCATCATTTCATCCTCCATCTCATCCTCTTTACACAATTCATCATTACTACTGCCTTCACTATCAGCACCCATAGAATCAACATCCAGAGATTCTGCACCCACACAATCAACACCCACAGAATCTGCATTATTCTCAGCTTCTACATTTTCCTCCTCTCCTTCTATGTTTTCCTCCTCTACTTCTATATTTTTCTCACTTTCTACACTTTCTCCACCTTCTACATTTTCCTCATCTTCACTATCTCCAGTATTGGGACCCTCAATATTAACTTCATGAAACATACCCTCATTGCCCCTAACAGAACCTGCATTACTGCAACTACCACTTTCCCTCTCATAATTCCTAACTGGTACATTTTCAACAGCATCAACTTCCTGCTCAATTTCAATATAACATACATTTTTCTCTTTTCTATTTCGTTTAGGTATTTCTACATTTAATGCTACTGCCTTAGTTGTAACAGCTAAGGGTATTTCTCGATTTTCCTTGTAAAGCTCAAATATAAGCATTAAATCAACATCATTCTCTATTGTGAAACCATTACCAGCCTTGATCTCTATAAAATCACTCTTTAAATCCAACAACTCATATATGTCAGTCAACAGTCTGATGTAGGAGTACCTGTCAGCCAGCAAATTGTTCATTCTCTCCTCACGCCCTTCATATTTGATTAACAAATTGTACCTCTCATATTTATCCATTGCTATCTGCAAAAATAAAAAGGAAATTACAAAATTAATTCCCAAATCATTAAACCCCTAAAATTAATAGTAAACCCTAGAAAAATCAATAAATAAAAAATTATTTATTTTAACCCAAAAAATCTAAAAAGTAAAGCAACGAATTTTTCTTCACCATAAAACAAAAGGGATTTTTGTACCTTCGAAGTGGACCACGCTCCACCTTCGGAATATGGTGGGTTCAGTGCTTTTTGAGAAAATTAAGGAAATGAGAGATAATGGGACCACAGAGAGAGAAGTTTCGATAGAGAGAGAGACAGAGAGAGCGCGAGAAAGAGAGACAATGGGACCACAGAGAGAGAAGTTTCGATAGAGAGAGATAGAGAGAGCGCGAGAAAGAGAGACAATGGGACCAGAGAGAGAGAGGGATAAGGCTTCAACAGAGACAGTGAGAGCGCGACAGAGAGGGACAAGTTTCGATTGAGATAAGGGGTTTAGTTTCGACAGAGATAGATAACGAGAGCACGAGAGATAGGGACGAAGCCGAGAGAGAGAAGTTTAGACAAAGACAGAGAGAGCGTGAGAGAAAGGGAGATGGAGAAGAAAGAGAATAGGGTTTCGTGATTTTGAAATAGAGGAACTTTTTGTGAGGGCTAATTTTGTCAATTCATGTATCCTAAACGGCCATTTTGGACGGAGGGACTGCGAATTCGGACGGAAGAGAAAGTGGGGGACTTAAGTGTTGGGTCGTCAAAATAGAGGGACAGAAGTGTTAATTACGTTAAACCTCAGGGACTAAAAAGTAATTTTCCCAAGAACCAATGATAAAACCAACATAACTTGTTATTTGTGTAATCAAAAAGGACATTATGCAAAAGAGTGTCCTGCAAGAAGAAAAATACATGAATTAGGCTTAGAATTAAAAATAGATAATATAGAACAATTGTTAGAAAAAATTGACCAAATTAAGTTATCTTCTTCAGAATTAGATGATGAGTATAGTAGTGATAATTCATCAGATACAATGAATAGTACAGATAGCAACCATAATTGTAAAGGAGAAATTTGTAATTGTACCAATAAAGTAAATGTCTTAACAGAATATCAACAAGTATTAGAACAAATCGAACAAGTACAAGATTCCAATATTAAACGAAAAATGTTTAAAAAATTAACAAAATTAATTAATGAAGAAATAAGACAAGAAACTGAACCACCAACTAAGTTTGAAGATATTGAACAAATGTTTAAACAGAAAAAACCCATAACCACAATTTCCTCTATGGATTTGCAATCAGAAATAAAACAATTAAAATCAGAAGTTAGACAATTAAAATTAAGATGTAATTATTTAGAACAAAATCAAAAGATGCAACAAAATTTAAATCAAAATCAAAGTGTAGGACAGAGTTCAGGAAAAAACAAAACTAGGATAGAAGAACTAGTAGACACAGATACAGAAGAAGAACAAACATTAAAATTTAATGATATTACTAGAATTAAATATCAAAAATGGTATGTAAAAATAAATCTAACAATTAAAGACTTCAAATTAGAAATTATAGCCATGTTAGATTCAGGTGCAGATATGAACTGCATAGACCAAGGAATCATACCAAGCAAATACTTTCATAAAACTAAACAAACTCTATCTGCAGCAAATTCGACTAAAGTCAAAATAGATTACAAAATACCTAGTGCACATATTTGTAACAATGGAATTTGTTTTAAAACCAGTTTCATGTTAATTAAAAATCTCAATACACAAATTATCTTAGGAAATCCATTTTTACAAATGTTATACCCCTTTATGGTCACACAATTAGGTTTAGAAACCAATGTATTAGGACAGAATATTATATTTCAATTCATAACACCGATTAATTACCATGATGTTAATTTATTTCAACAAGAAAACATAAGTAAAATTAATAATTTAGAAAACCAAATAAAATTTTTAAAGAAAGACTTACATTCTATTAGAATAGAAGAACAGTTAGAAAATCCAAACATTAAACAACAAATTAAAACACTTCAAGAACAATTTGAAAAAGACCTATGTTCAGATTTACCAACAACATTTTGGGATAGAAAACAGCACATCGTAACTTTACCATATGAACCAGACTTTAAAGAACAAGATATACCAACTAAAGCAAGACCTATACAGATGAACCAAGAAATGTTAGAATTCTGCAAAAAAGAAATTCAAGATCTATTAGCAAAAAAGTTAATTAGACCAAGTAAATCACCATGGTCATGTGCAGCCTTTTATGTAAATAAAAATGCTGAAATAGAAAGAGGTGCACCTAGATTAGTTATTAATTACAAACCCTTAAATAAAGTTCTAAGATGGATAAGATATCCAATACCAAACAAACAAGATCTGCTAAACAGACTTTACAAAGCAGAGATTTTTTCAAAATTTGATATGAAATCAGGTTTCTGGCAAGTACAAATAGATGAAAAAGACAAATATAAAACTGCATTTACAGTACCATTTGGACAATATGAGTGGAATATAATGCCATTTGGATTAAAAAATGCACCAAGTGAATTTCAAAAAATTATGAATGACATTTTCACACCATATGATTTTATAATAACCTATATAGATGATGTTCTAATATTTAGCCAGAATGTTGATCAACATATTAAACACTTACAAATATTTTACAAAATAATAAAAAGAAATGGACTAGTGTTAAGCAAATCAAAAATGAAAATATTTCAGACAAAAATTAGATTTTTAGGACATGAAATATATAAAAATACAATAGTACCAATCCAAAGAAGTATAGAGTTTGCTGACAAATTTCCTGATGAAATTAAAGATAAAAACCAATTACAAAGATTCTTAGGATCACTAAATTATATCTATGATTTTTACCCGAATTTAAGAATATTTTGCAAACCATTATATAATAGGTTAAATAAAAATCCTAAACCATGGACAGAAGAACATACGAAAATTATTCAAGAAATTAAAAGATATGTCAAAAAACTACCATGTTTAAACATTTGTAACCCTAAGTTTTCTAAAATAGTAGAAACAGACGCATCTAATCAAGTATATGGAGGTATTCTTAAACAAAAAATAAATGATAAAGATTATATTATTAGATATTATTCAGGATTTTGGAATCCCACACAAGAAAAATATTCTACCATTAAAAAGGAAATTTTATCAATTGTTTTATGTGTAACAAAATTTCAAAGTGATCTATTAAACCAAAAATTTACAATTAGAGTAGATTGTAAGGCAGCTAAAGATGTATTAACCAAGGATGTCAAAAATCTAGTTGCTAAACACATTTTTGCTAGATGGCAAGCCTTTTTATCTATATTTGACTTCGAAATAGAACATATTAAAAGCACTGACAATTCTATTGCTGATTTTTTAACCCGAGAATTTTTGCAGGGACAATGACGGACAAAGGAAAGGAGCCTGAAAAGATCTCTTTAAGATCTCAAACAAATATTCCTAAAACAAATCTGACAAATGCAAAATTATTTACTTCTGGACAAACTTCTATTGCTAGACCAATATACACCAGTACTTCAAGCATTATGCATAGACCAATGAGTCCAATCTCTAGTGCTTTAATTGTTCAACCAACCTACCCAAGGCCTAGGTCGCCAAGGCCCCATTTTGTTTCACTAAACAAATTCAGTCCACTCAATCCACTAAAGACTCCTCCTGACCTCATAACTCCCTCTACTTTCAAACAAGCAGTTACAGGATCTTCTTCATCTAATCCAAGCCCAACAATGTCCCAAGACCAATCCCAGACAGATTACAAGTACAAAACCATTGAAGATTATATTCTCACCATTGAACCTGAGTATTGGGCTCAGAATCCTAATCTTAATGAATACCAACTTTGTGATACTATCTTTCCTAAAACTCACTTTTATATACCAGATAATTTCCATAAATCTCAACAATTTTATGAAGCCATTCTAGTCAATACCAATTCTCTTATTATCTATAACAATTTTGATCCCCAAATCCCAAATAAATTAAGATATTGTAAGATAAGAATATTAAAAATATGGACTCTCACAGATTGGGGACAAGAGCCCCATAAAACCAGAGAAATGGTAATGACAAATGGACAAATGAGACAAAATATCAAATACAATTATTATGATTACCAAATTGCTTGGGAAAGAACTTTCCTAAAGCAAAACGACCAATTATCAGTTTCTTTCTTTTTCTTTTTTGCAGATACTTTCACATATCCATTACCATATTGGTTCCATCAATGGTGGAACAAATTTGGAATAAATGAAAAAATAATTCCTGACCAAGTTAAGATAGCAAAAACCCAATTTTTTGAGCAAAACCAATTACCTGATACAATTATATATTCACCCCAATGGGCTATTTATTGCCACTATTTCCATATCCCGTGGATCCTCATGATAGAATATCAAATAAAAGACCAAACTCTTGACAATTTCCAGATCCCAATTTTGATCCGCAGATATAAAATTAAATGGTGGAATAAAACCAATTTGCAGGCCTGCGGCCCACAAGCCATAGAACAATTCTTCCTTGACCATCCACAATACAGCAAGACTCCAAGCCCATCTACCATAACCAAACATGAGATTTTCTTAGCCCGAAAACAACAGTTACTGGCACAAATGGCAGCTTGTACCTCAGAAAAAGAATATGACAAATTACTAGAAGAACTCAAAGAAACCAGAAGCTCAACAGCATCACCATCACCAATTGATCTTGCAGACGACAATGATGATTTCTTTACACAAGCAAAAATGTAGGACCCACCATAAGCCTACACGCTGACAAGCAGCAGATAAGTATTAAACAAAGACAAAAACAATGATGTAAGCAATGACGTCACCCAGACAAATGGCCGACACCGACACAGACATAGGGACCCACCATCCACTCAAAGATCACGGATTGCAAAAAGACAAATGACTCATCTCGCATAAGGATCTAGTGGCAGACATCGACACAGACATAGGGACCCACCATCCACTCAAAGGTCACGGACCGCTAAACCAAATTGGAGAATTGCTTGACATCCGCAGCTATAAATATAGAAGGCCAGACCATTTGCGAAAAACACCGAAATTTCACCAAGAAATTCTCTCTCAAATCTCTTTATGTATTCAATGCTTAGCTTAGTTTCTTTTTCAACAAATTGTAAGGAAACCGCTGTTTACTACAATGCGATTGTAGCAGTATTATTTTAAAGTATTTTGTATCAAGTAAGTTGTATTTGTATTTTGTATTAATAATATTTGTATTATACAATTGATACTGTGTAAGTCCGTGTTGACGGCAAACTATTCTCTCTTTCTCCGTTTACCATTCTGAGTTAACTCTGGGAATCCAGGTTAACGTTGCAGGAACCTTGAACCAAATTAAAATTTGCATATCATGATAAGTATGCTCTGTGGTTGCGGTTTATACCGATCTTCCACATCAGAAATTGCGTTGATCATTTGAAAATTAATAATAACTGTTAGACCATGTTTATCATTTTATTTGATACTATTGAAACAGAAAATGGTTATATTCTTAAATATTATATTTCAACAAGAACTGAATATCTTATTGCATATTGCTTTTATGAGTATATTAATTAAAGTATTAACACCATGAGATTTATCACATCTGCACTAGAAAATTTAAGTTTAATAGATTTAACCAATAAAAATGAAGTAGAATGTTTTAAGAGATATTTAATTAGACAAGGATCTTATGTCATGGATTGGCATGTATCAAACCATAATAATGAATTCTGTGATTGTAGAGAAACACAAAGAACATTAGAGTTATTTAATTGTATGATCATGTACTTAGACATATTATTAAGAAATAATAATTTTTAAACATGTATATTACCATGTATTTATTTTTATACTTATCTGGGATGATGTATGTATGGACCATTGTATGTATACTTTATGAATTCTGTTTCAATTATTGGTATTTTGCTGACAATGACCTCTAGAATATTATTATTTATCTGTATACATTGTAAATCATTTTATCTGTATAAATTGTAAATCATTTTATCTGTATAAATTGTAAATCATTTTAAATCATACCTGGGATCGTTTTATGGTATCAGAGCCAGTGAAGGCTTTATTTGTCTTAGATAAATTCAAATTAAACTTTTAGGGTTGGAACTGTGTCACGAAAGTCATAAGTCAGGCAAAAGGTGTAAGTCCTGCAGAACGAGTAGAGAAGGAAGTGTATGTGAAAACCCTAGACTTTTAAGATGAGTTTATTTAGGAGAAATAGATCTTCTAGGTCCAGACAACCAGATAACGAACTTATAAATGATTTAAATATTAATACAGATACTAATAAAACAATATTATCTAGAGAAAGTATTTGGAATAATCAACAATTAACAAATTGGAAACCTCCCAAGACACCAATAGATACAATATATAAAACAGGTATATTAGATTTTAAATCAGCCAGAGCAATTAAAACAAAAGAAAAAGTCGTACCTTTATATTCTGAAAACCAATCTTAATATAATAAATTTTAAAATTGATAAGTTTATATAAAATATTTATTTTTTTAAATTTAGTTATTTATAATTTAAAAAATATGATTAATTTTTTATTATCAATTATTTTATTTATAATGATTTTTAAGATAATAAAATATCATTATTTGTAAAGTTTTATTTTTTTAAAAAAATTTTAATGCTTGTTTGTTTTAATATTTCTTTTTAATAATATTAGAATTTTTAATTATTATAAATAAAAAATATAATAAATTTTAAAATTGATAAGTTTATATAAAATATTTATTTTTTTAAATTTAGTTATTTATAATTTAAAAAATATGATTAATTTTTTATTATCAATTATTTTATTTATAATGATTTTTAAGATAATAAAATATCATTATTTGTAAAGTTTTATTATTTTAAAAAAATTTTAATGCTTGTTTGTTTTAATATTTCTTTTTAATAATATTAGAATTTTTAATTATTATAAATAAAAAATAATATGTTAGAATTATTTTAGAACAATAAAATAATAATATTAGAAAATTAATTTTAATTTTAATTTATCAAATAGAATGTTAGTGCTAAATATTATTTCTAATATAAATTTTTTCATTAAAAATTTTAGAATATAATTTATGTTAAAAATTTTAACAATGTATTATAATGATAAATAAATTTTATTTAGTGGTAAAAATAATATAAATTTTTTCATTAAAAATTTTAGAATATAATTTATGTTAAAAATTTTAACAATGTATTATAATGATAAATAAATTTTATTTAGTGGTAAAAACAATGAGAGATTAAAATTTATTAGTAATAATAATAACATAATAATAAAATAGAAAATAAAATTGTTGTACGAATGGAGATGTATATATATTAGAAAATTCATTATTGAGTTTATGAATTAATATTGGACATCTGAATTTATTATAAATTCACTAATAAAAAATTAATCGTTATAAATTTCATTATTAGTACTCATAAATTTAGTTTAATAATAAATATATCCGAACAAATTTAAAATATTTCAAATTTTACTTCTCTAATTTTTAATTTTTAATTTTTTAAAAAAATCATTATTAAATGTTTTTTGAATAAGAGATCAATAAGGAATTGATAATATGTTTTAATTCACTAATTCCGTTGTGTTTTGCTTGCATCAAGGGAATTGGAGAGAAAAAGGGACAATGATAGAGAAAGGACAGAAATTGCGGTTCTAAACAATTATCTCTAATCGATGAAAATGAGGAAAAACTGAGAAAATAATATTATTTATATGTCCTTTTTTAAATTGTAAGAATATACCGTCGTTTCTCACATTTTTTAATAGAAAAATATTCAGTTTTTTTATTTCCCCTTCATTTATCCTCTTGATTTCCCTGTAGAATTAAAAATACAAAGAAAGGGTTAGCGTCTTGGTGATCCCTAAAATGGTGCCCTTCACATTTTCACGTGCTGTCGTATTCCTACTCACTCCTATTTCTCAATTTCGAATCCCTCCTTCTCTCTCCCTCATTCCTCTCCCAACCACCTCACTTCCTTGCTGTCCTCACCGACGCAATTCCTTCACCGGTCGATCGCCATCACCGTCTCCCACCTGCTCCCTTCCTGTCGTCGGCATTCTAATTCGCTCTTACAGTCGCATTCTAATTCCCTCTCACAGCCGATATTGAAAGTGTACGCTGCTTTATATGTGATTTACACGAGCTTCAGTATTTTTACAGTTTTTTTTAGCTCATCCTTGGCGTTGGTTTCTACTTGGTCTGTTGATAGATTTAGATTTCAACTTGTGTTCTCTAGTTTAGGATAGTCTGTTAGTCCCGAATTGGCGTAAATAGTCGAAATTTCTGGTTGATTTATTTGTCCTCCAATATTTGGGATAATTTAGGATGAATAATCGATTTATCTAACCTGAGGTAGCTGTTGAATGCTCTTCTTCCCTAATCAAAATTTCTGGTTAATTTGCTGTTTATGCAAATCAACCAGAAATTGTATGAATTCTTCTCTAAGTCCCTCCAACAGAATAGAAATTGTATGAATTCTTTATTGTGTTGTTGAATCCTTTGTTTGTGGCTTAAAGCAAATTTTAAGGTGATGTTTCCTTTAGAAATTGGCTACACGTTCACGCAAGTACACATAGGAAATTTCACCAAATAGGTGCCTTCTTGAAAAGAAGTGAGTTTTGATATCTCAAGCTTAGAATCCACATATATAACAATATCGGCTGGATGAGAAAATGGAGTTAGAAATTAAAGAATCACCTGCTCTTGGAATGTTTCTTCACGTTTTAACATGACCATTCCCATGTGCTCCTTGTCATTGGGCTTGAGGAAATTCTTCATTGATTTCTTTTCTATAGCTTGTGTTTGAGTTAGACTCTGAAATCTACACAGAATCCTTCCTTCTAAAGAAGCTGTGCTCAGAAATGAATCTGGATCACATTTCCAGATTCATGTGATATATTTTATCTTATTCTCATCGACCTTGAATCTGTCAATGGAGGAAGAAGAACAGGGCATTTAATGTTAAACTTAGGACACATTTTCTGCTGGTTGATGATAGCTATAGCTAGATTGCTTACTAGACGCGACTTGGAACATTCAGATTAGTTATTAAAGAATTATTTACCCTAAGTTTCCTTTTCCTAACAGAAGATATTACAACCTAGATACTGACTTGGAACATTTTCTCTGTGAATCTGAATGCTAAACTTCTTTTGATCAGCAAATAATAATCTCAATTAACCAAATTTATAGGAGTACACTATTTAATCAAAACCATATTTGCATGATTTGAACTTTAATCTATTTAAGCAATAGGGCTTCGGTATTCATCCCAACAATGGTTAATTATCTTGCACATCTAATTTTTATCTCTTCATTTTAGTGAGAATCATGCTATCATTATGTAATCTCTTTGTGAAGATAATAAAACAATAATAGAAAACAAAACCTTTTTTTTTAGCGTCGTGCATGCATGGACGTGCATACACACACAAGGGGGAGGCACAAACCTGAGTAGAGGAAATAACTTCTGGTGATAAGCTCATATAAAAATGACTGCCATAAAGTGCAGAACTAACATCCAATCCACTGCCAACTTTCCCTTGTGCAATACAATGGGCAGTTTGAGATTAAGTAAGTCACCTTTTATAATTTTAATATCTTATTAAATTTTAATTTCAATAAAAAATTTTTAAAATATTGATTAAATTTATCATATCATATTTATAGAAATACTTTAATTGAAAATCAGTATAGTCCTTTTTATCTATTATATTTCTTGATTGTGTATAAAATTCTTACACGACAAATTAAAAGAAAATTGAGGGAGTAAAAGCCTTACCATTAATTACATAAGTAGTCCTAATATCTGAAGTTTTTTCATTATCAACCCTAAACTTCTTTTTTATTCAAATTATAATCTTAGGATTATGTTTTTGTTTAGGAATAAAGCCTTTTAGTGCTGAATTTCATGTTAATGTTCAAAAGAAAAAGTTAAAAATAAAGGGAAAATTACTTTTATGTCTCTGAGATATAGTATAATTGATGGATTTGTTTTTAGAACCCAACGCTTTTATTCTTTTTAGAACCCAACGTTCTAGTCCTTGAAATTTAATTTCATCGAAACTAGAGGTCCCTCTCTCAAAAAATCCATCAAACAAAAGAATCTCAAACTCAATCCCCTCTCCCAAATTTCTCTTCTGCTGAAACCTAAACAATCTAACTTTCCCTTCTCAATCAGTCAACACCATCTCCCATCAATTCATCACGATCTACTAGATCAATTTGTTTCCCTCTTCAAGATCAATTTTTCACCATTTAAGATCAATTCGTCTCCCTCTTCAAGATGTTTTTCTCCTAGATTTCCTCTCAAAGTTAGATCAGCTCCTCACTCATTGAGTATTGCAACTATTGAGAACACGTAGAAGCAAATCAATGGACCAACATCTTCATCTGGTTTTTCTTCTTCTTCTTCATGTGACACTACGATCTTCGAGATTTAATGTTTTTTTTTTTAATTGATTCATATTTCAACCGGGATATTCGGGAAATGGAAGTAGTTAACAAATGATTGTTGTTTCTTGATCTTCAAACGGGTTGTGGTTTCAATAAATTGAGAGATTATATTAAAAAAACTAGACTATTTCTAGGAAATTTGCAGGGGTTGAGGGACTGGGGATTTACTGGAGATTATATGTGGGTTTGATCAAAAGGATATTGTTGTGATTGACGAGAGAAATAATAGGCCAGCAGAGGTTGGGCAATTTGAAATGGGAATTTGTATTTTGATTTGAGAATGAAGAGGCAAGAGAGTCGGTGAGTGAGGGAGAATAGAGACACTGAGAGAAGAGGATTTGGAAATTTGAAGAAGATGAAGAGGATGAAAGGTTACAAGTAATTTTTATCATTGATAAGAGTAGTTTTGGAATTATATTTTAATCTCTTTCCTTTGACCAAGCTTATATTATAGACTTAATAGAAGTATTGGATGAGAGGACTTTGGATTTTGACGGAATTAAATTTCAGGACTAAAGTGTTAGGGTTTTAAAAATAGAGGGACAAATATGTTAACTATGCATTTTTCCTTTTTATTATAATGACTAGATCATTAAAATATAAGGGAAATATATATTTAAAAAAAAGAAAGTTCTGTATCTTCATCATGTTTTGAGTAGGTTAGCTTAATTCATTTTAAACATTGTCTGTGTGACTCCATGATGTTGGCTTAATTCCTCATTTTCCAGCGGTAGAAAAAAATGGTAATGAATAAACAAAAGAGGAAAAAGTGAAGTTAATCTGCAAAACCATATTGTGAAAGGAAAAGGCATGTGGGAACCCAGGAGCCCTGATCCTCTGTGATGTTTGTTTTATAATCATTATTATTTTTTGTGTTCCTTTGAAATGTTCTTCTCTTCAAACTTCTCCTAAAAACTGTTTGTTACAAGGAGTGAAATGGTGGGGATAGGCATGATGGTTCATTCCATGTGCAAGTTCTTAATGAAAATCATGTAATGGTTATAATATATTCTTAATTTCTCATTCCCATTCTTTTCATCCCAGTAGGTAATAATGCAAATAAGGGGTTGATCCTTATTCTTCATCTTTCACTCTTGGTATCCTAAGGACACAATCTTAATCTCTCACTTTCTTCCATAGCATATGATCTCCTCCATTTTTTCTTTTTCAGGAAAAGTCTTCCCTGTAACCGAGGCTTCCAGAGATTCCATTTTCTCAGGTATTTCTAGGGCTTTCATGCAGTAACAATGTGGCCAGTTCTCTCATTGGTAAACAATCACTATTGTTTCATTTTTTTTTTCCGTCTTTCTTCCCTCCTCTTCTTATCCATTCCAGACAGAGCTAAAGATAAAAAATGGGGGCACTAATGAAGATTGATGGTGTGGTTGTGGGCATTGTATGTCTAGAAACTTTGCCATGATTGTTGTTGGACTTTTGAGGTTGTCTGTAAGTCATGATGAGTTACAAATAATTTGCTGTGATTTAACCAATGGTGACTGGGAAAAAAATGTCCTTCAAATGATAATAAGTGTAATCATATAATGTTTTTTGAACCTTTTTTTCCTTTAATTTGGTTAACTTTCTAAGGAAGAAATGCAAATTTGTAACTAGTAGAATTAAAAATACTTGATCCATTATTATATTCCATGTTCTGGCAGAGACATAGGAATGGGTTAGAGGATGGGTGGACATTATTTTACATTTGTGAGTGAGTTGTGTTTTCAATTAGATCTGCATTTGGATTTGTGTCTCTGGATGTTCATATGATATACTTGCTCATCTTTTTTGGTGAAGGACAATGGGTAGAGGATGGCGTAATCACTATTGAGGAAATACACTCAATATGATATTATTGCTCATCTGCTTCAGTCTGGATCCTGATTCTGTTTGCTGGGTCATTGGGATGTAAAACAAAATCAAAAGAATAAAAACACGAGTAGCCACTTCTTTTAGAACTTGAATCATTTGTATCAAACATGGTAAACCTTCAAATCTAACCTTAATTTAATAATTATAAAGTCTTCACATGGTAATTCTGAATCTAAATCTTAGTTCATAAACTTACATAAGATAATCAAATGGAAAAGTTTTCCAGTATCCTTTTTCTTATGTGCACCACATTGTCTATATCAAGAGTCTCTCTCTCCTGCGCTGATACCCAGTCCACTCAAGTTTTACCTGACATGAGTATTGTACATTACTGCATTGAGCATTGTGTTTTAGATATTTTAATTAACCTTCACATTTGCTATTCTTGAACCATTTCACTCTTAAAAAATGAAACATGGATATTCTCAGATTAGGGGTGTAATCGAACCAAGTTGAGTCCATTTTGTAAGTTCAACATGAAATTTATCAAAGCTCAAGCTCAAGCTCAATTTGATTGAATTTTTATTGAGTTTGTGCTCAATTTGAGCTCTGCTCATTAATTTTTTCTTAAACTTGAAAATGAGCAAGTTAAAAACTCGAACTCGAGCTCGAGCTCGAGTTCCAAATCGATTTAGAAATCAAATCAAACCTTTTCTGCTATATACTATTTTCATTCTCATGGGTCATTAATCATTAGTAATATAAATAACACAAAAAATAAAAAGAGTTTACATCATATTACTATAAGATAAAAAAATCCCAATTACAACGACATAAAATAAATAAAAATAAATTATTCCATCAAATAACATAGCATCTAAATTTAAAAGTAAACCTAATTACTAATTATTAAACTATTATTATATTATCATTTACTTTTAATTCAAATATATTATTTATATTAAATTATTTTATATGATACAGAAGATTATATATGTAATATAAATACAAAATATTATATATGGAACAAATATATTAATATAAGTGTAGCTCTGTCTGGATATGAGAAGGAGGGAAGAAAGATGAAAAAAATAAAAGAAAAAAAAATGGAACAAGAGTAATTGTTTACCAATGAGAGAACCAACCACATTGTTACTTCAATTTCATTTCCATCTGTCTCAAATATCCTTTTTCAATACCAAATTTTATCACTTTGACCACAACTAATAAACTATCAGATTGCAGATCTCATAGATTAACAGAGAAAGACGCAATGGCTATGTAAGTTCGATACCCAAACTTTAGCTTGCATCATATACTTGATTTCTTCTTTTCTTTTACTTGTACTAAATAGTTTCATTTTCTATAATGACTACATTGGCTTAATTTGCACTAGTATTATAAATATTTCAATCACTAAAGCAGAAATGTTTACTTCAATAAATTTTTGTGATCAAACTGATAAAGGTTGATGTTTTGCTTCCTGTTTTTAATAATGTTTGTGTTTTTAAGTTATTTCTTTAGTCTGGTTTTGTTAGTTGATATTTGGTGTTTGCTATAGAGTTGCTTCTGCTCCGGGTAAGGTGTTGATGACCGGGGGTTACCTCATATTGGAAAGACCCAATGCAGGGATTGTACTCAGCACAAATGCTCGATTCTATGCCATTGTGAAGCCTCTTTACGATGAAATCAAACCTGATAGTTGGGCGTGGGTGTGTCTGATTCTCCTAACTTTTGTCTATATGCATGTGTGCTTGTGTGTGATTTGATTCTGCTTGTTTGCATATTTTAACTAAATCAAGCGAATTGGACTGACTTTTTTTTATATGTTTATCCAAATTAGCCTATGCTTTAACACTTTAATTAATCTTCATGATGGTCTTGGATTTAAAAATCAGTTTGATATGCCTTTTATTGAAGATTATTTTTACAGCATTGTGAAATTCATTTTGAATGATTTGTTCCATATGTCTTTTAGGCATGGACTGATGTGAAATTAACATCTCCCCAACTCTCCAGAGAAAGCTTGTACAAATTCTCACTCAAGAATTTCACTCTTCAGTGTGTCTCTTCTAGGCAAGTTTTCATTAATTATGATTTTGATGGTCTTTTAATTCAAATTTGAAATCACTAATACTTGAATTATTGTTTTTTTGGATTCACATGTACCTGCATATTTTTTGTTGTGCATTTATATACAGCATCAAGCCCATCTAGAGTTTGTAGTGAAAACTACACCCAATTCAAATGAGCTGTGGTGATAATCATTAATAAAACATATGGTTAAATGAATTACGATGTGATATTAACTGTTGGCTAAAGTTTTTCAGTGCATCAAGGAACCCTTTTGTGGAACAAGCAGTGCAATATGCTGTAGCAGCTGCATGGGCAACACGTGACAATGACAAGAACGAGTTCTTAAACAAGCTACTCTTGCAAGGTAATGTTTCATGTTCTCTTTCCATTCTAGGGAAATGGACACTGGGGCTTTGAGAATCTGATGTTTCAGCTGGGTTGGTCTTGCAGGTCTTGACATTACAATTTTAGGTTCCAATGACTTCTATTCATACCGAAATCAGGTTTTACCCTCGTTTTGGTTGCTTAATTTCATTTATATGAATAATCTTTTGGAGGCATCTTTATACTTTCTGTGAGTGGTTGTACATCTCTTTTATCACATATCCTGTCCTTTTGTTTCTTCGCTCTTCTTAGTACTTATTTCTTTCACCATGATAAATTGTAAGTATCAACTACCTTGGTCTTTTTGAGAATTAAATTTGCCTTTTCTAATATCACATCATGTGACAACATATTCTTGAAGATGAGCGTAAAAATTTGTTTCACATGAAACTTTAAGTGACTGCTTTTGAAGTATGAATTGCCCATATAATTTCCATACTTTTGTTGCTTAGATTTGATGCTGTTTATTTTACCCTACATATCATTAATGTGATATGCCTCTTTTACAGATTGAAGCACGTGGGCTCCCTTTAACTCCAGAAGCATTGGCTGCACTTCCACCTTTTTCCTCAATCACCTTCAATGTAGAGGAATTCAATGGACAAAACTGCAAGCCTGAGGTTGCTAAAACTGGTTTGGGTTCATCAGCAGCAATGACCACTGCCGTAGTTGCTGCTTTACTTCATTACCTTGGATCGATTGATCTTTCATCCTGTTGTAAAGAGAACCAATCTTCGAATCTTGATATGGTACATATTATAGCCCAAACTGCCCATTGTATTGCACAAGGGAAAGTTGGCAGTGGATTTGATGTTAGTTCTGCAGTTTATGGCAGTCATCGTTATGTGCGTTTCTCACCAGAAGTTCTTTCCTCTGCTCAGGTTTGTGCCTCCCCCTTTTTTCTTTTTTTTTGTGTATGTGCACAATGCTAAAAGAAGGTTCTTTTTTGCTGTGATTGTTTTGTTATATTTACAAAGAGACTACATAATGATAGCATGATTTTCACTGAAATGAAGAGATAAAAGTTAAATGTGCAAGATAATTGATCACTGTTGGGGTGAATTCTGAAGCCCTATCACTTACGTTACTGCATTTCCATATTGAGATTGATAGATTTAAGGATCTTTCACAATTTGACACTTCTAAAAGATAGCTATATGCAATCAGTTTTAAATTTTTGTCATAGATGGAGATTGGATGAGGCAAGTAATTTCCAGAGGATGAAATTGCCACGTTTGAAGACAGGTTGCCAGAGGAGAATAGGAGTTAGGTTGCATGCCCATTATAGACTAAGAACTCTATTGAAGTGGAAGGTCAAACATACCGAAGTAGCAACGAGACCAGGACATTAGAAGTTGACCTAGGATGAGTTGGGTTGAAGTGGTGGAACTCTTGGCAATTCTTGCAACACCCCAGTACCCCACACCTAATTGGCCCAAATAACTCACTCCCAAACCACCAAAATGTGTAAACCAAGTTATTTTAGTAATTGGGGGCTGTGATATATATAAACTATTTTCCTCTCTTATTCCAGACAATGTGGGAAATCATAATTCCACCCGCTTAAAATTTGTAAGGATTAAAGAACAATTTCACCCTTGTACTTCCGGGAAAGTTTAATTCAGTCAAACTTCAACTTTTTGTCCAAATTAGTTATTAAAGTTCTAATTTAAGATCAATCTAGCCTACAAAATAAGAAATAAAAGAAATGAACTTTTTCATTTTGGACTAAAATAAAGAAACTAATAAGTTTTGTTTAAAACTCATGAAATTGAGCTTCTTATTAATTTTTTTAAATCTAAGTCAATATATCAAGAATTTAGCCATAAAGTTTTTATTTTGGGCTAAATTGAGTTTAAATTGAAAGTTATTAGCTAATGTGGGCAAAAAGTTGAAATTGGCTAAATTTAACTTTCTCAATAAGTACATTGGTGAAATTGTGCATTTTTTCAAATTTGTGATGTTCTTGTCACTCACAATTACTAATTCAATACTCAACCTTGGGTTTTGTGGTTATTTGGTGCCTTCCAAGGATCCATCTCGTTTCTAACTATGAACTATGGGTAACTATTTTCTTACAAGCCCACCAGTTTTGTATAATTTTATGATTTAAAATGGCTATGATATCATTTGTGATACCCTATACCCAATTGGCCCAGATCACTCGACTCAAATGGTTATTCCAATTTCCAAGTTATTTTAATACTTGATATAGACTCTTCCATTACCTTGTTTCCAAATAGTGTTATAGGCGAGGCGATGAAAGCTAAAATTATATTTATATATATATATATATATATATATAACAAACACTGATTAACATTCATATTTAGAATAATATAAACAACAAATATATAAAAAGCATTATTAATAAAATTTAAAATAAGACTATTGAATAGAACTACTAGTCTAGTCTATTACTCAATACTCAACAAGATTTCAAATATAAAATAAAGTATTATAAATAGATCAAGAAATAACAATATAATAGCAAGTACCAAAAGTATAAAACCAGAAGTCAAACTCCAAACTAAAAAGATAAAAACCTTACTCTTCAGTCTCTACTCATAATCACCATCAACATCATCGAGATCTTAATAGTAATCATCACATATTCTTCTTCCTCTTCATCATCATCAGTGGCTTGTTGTTGTAGTGGTGCAACTGGAGTTGATCTGACACCTTTATTTGAACTAGACTCAAATGGAGTTGATCTTGCAAGTGATCTTGATTCATAATGGGGTTTAGAAACTCTAGTAGCCGTAGCAACATTTTCCCAAGTCAACACATCATCCGTAAAAACAAAATCATCGTCATCATCTTCATTGTCCTTTTCTAACTCACCAATCAACCTCCCATTACTTTCATCAATATTTTTCAAATCTACAAGTGTGATTCTATCTCCAAAGATATATTGGTATAGTAGTGCTCTATTATACTTAACATACACCAAATTATTAAGCCGTTCTTGAGTAAGCTGATTTCTTTTCTTACTACGAAGCTGTTATTAAATTGAAAATAACAACTATTTTAAATTTTTAGAGATTTGATAATAATAATGTTTAAATTTAATATTATTATTTACATGCTCAAATACACTCTAATTTCTCTCACAACCGCATCCATTGCATGTGAGACTTGACACTTTCATAGCAAACTTTTGAAGATTTGGATAAGTTGATCCGAATGTTCTCCACCAACCAGCTATTAAAATGTAGAACCAATATTATAAAATTATAGCCAATAATTTTTTAAAATAAGTGAGATACAAAAAATTAATAAAAATTCAAACTAACCAGAAGATCTAGTTCGCCCAAAAGAGCCTATAGCTTCCTTGTGCTTCTCAATTTCATCCAGAATAATATCAATTTTTTTGGGATCTTGTTTCATTTTTTTGAATGCAAGACATCAAACCCATATTCACTTCTTCATCTCCTTCAATTCTCAATTTGTTTGGATAAAAAAATTCTGGATTTAAGAAGTACCCGGCAGCATGCAAAAGGCTATGCATTTGAATTGACAATCTCTTATCAATAATCTCAAAAATATTCTTTTATTTCTCTTCATTGCCATTGAATGATTTGGCAATGGCTTCCTTAGCTCTATCCATTACTTCATAAATATATTCCATTGCTGATTTTTTTTTCATTATCTACAAGACAAATCCTACAGACTAAAGGACCGGAAACTTTGAGAGCATACAACACATGATTCCAAAAGAAAGGACTCAAAACCGTTCTCACTTTTTAGCTTTTGCATCTTTAAACCATTAACTAGTTGTCCACACTTCTGAATTAGACATTTTTCTAATGTTTGTCTTTTGAAGATGAATCCTTCCCAATATGATAAAACTAGCAGCAAATCTCGTTTGCCCTGCCCTAAGCAACTCTACTTCATTGGTAAACTTTCTCATCATATTTAGGACTCCTGAAGATCCATACATGAAGCTGTAAAGCTCAACAACTTCGCAAAATGTTTCTTTGAAAATTCGAATCTTAGAAATATCTTCCAACATCAGATTTATACAATGGGCTGCACATGGAGTCTAATATAGATGGGGATAATTTTTTTTCCAAAATCCTCTCTATCAAGAAAAAAAAGATTCATTTAGTTAATAATTTAATATTTATTATTTATATTATGATATATTGTTGACAAAAAATTTTAAAAAAACTTATCAGCTGCAATATTAATTGATGCATTGTCTGTAATCACTTAAACTACTTTATGTGGACCAATTTTAAGCATTTTTTTCTCAATCATACTGGCAAGCAATGCACCGTCTTTGATTCACTAGAAGCATCTATTGACTTTATATATATACTTTCCTTTGGACAGTTAGCTAAAAAATTTAATTAGAGTTTTTTCTCTTTTATCCGTCCATCCATCACACAACAAGAAACATTGATAATTTGCCTATTCTTTTTTATGAGACTCTAAAAGCTCGTTTGTTCTCCACTTCCTTGTTGAGCAATTGAACTCGAACTTCATGATAAATTGGAGGTTTCATGTCCCTCCCATAATTACCAATGGCTCGAATAATTTCTCCAAAGTTATTGTAGTTTACAACATTGAAAGATATGCCTGCATCGTACAACCAACGTGCTAAGGCAACACAAGCTTGCTCTCTCAGCTCTTTCTTAGCTGGGTTGTTTTTGTCAATAGTTGTTTGCTTCAAATTTTTTTCTAACACAGTTGTCTTAGGAGAAAAATAAGAATTGAGTGGTCCTCAATTGTTACTGCTTTGTAGAACTTTGAACTTTTTTGAAACACTACATCTTGTTCTTGTAATGCTTTCTTTCTTTTGGTGGTAGCAAACATTTAATTTTCCTCTTCCTCATTGACTCCCTCCTAGCACTTTGACATCCTCAAAATCATTAACATTCTCCATGTGTATAATGACTTGTTGCTTTCTTTTTTTACTCACAAACTCTTGAATCTGATTTCTGACATCTTCTAGACATTTAGGACAGCAGACCACATTTTTGTGACCCAGCAAGATGTTGTTTGATTCTATTAACCCATCCTTTAATAACTTTCATGCAATAAATGCATTGAAGATCATTCGTATTACTCTCACTGAGTTGTATCACATATGACCATGCATGATCTCTTCTTTTTTCAGCAGTAGCAGGAGTAGAACCATTTGTATTGATATCCTTATCACCCATTTAATCTAACTAAAAATAGAATCAACAGAGCAATTATAGTATTATATCATTTAATTAAATTAAATAACCAACAAGTCATTAGGCATATTACTAATATAACATTAGATATTCACATGGTCATATTTATTATTCATATCTCCTCAACTAACTTCAACATCAATACCAACAAAATGAATTATGAATACGCAACAATTTAAAATCAATAACACCCATGATCCATTCTAATTTATAAATAAATAAACAATAATGCATTTCTGATTTCTCACAAATAAATGAGCTACAAATCACAAATCTACACAACACCTATTCTAATTTCTTATTAAATAAATAAAAATTCTCACAAATAAATGAACAACAAATCATAAATCAACAACACCCATTTTAATTAATTTCTAAATAAATATCAATATTCATGATTCATCACAAGATTCACAACGCCCATTTTGTTTAGATCGGCTTGAGAGTGGGGAGTAGAGACAATGATGTGGAGAGGAGAATAATGAGAGGGAAGGAAGGGAGGAGATTGGGAGAAGAAGGGCGGAGAAGAAGGAGAATGTCGGTCTGGTATGGAGAGTGTAGAGGAAGGGAGGAGAAGGAAGAGAGGAGACGAGACATACCTGTGCTTTTGTTGGAATCGGGCGTCGGTCGGCTCTTAGCTGGCTGTTGCTGTTTGGAGAAGGTATCGGGACTCTGTAAAGGTTTTAATTTTAAAACACTTTAAAATTAAAAAAAAAGGGATGTGCCTGGTGACGCCTCGCCCGACTGGTGCCTCGAGAGGCAAGGCGAGCCCCTCATGGCAGCCTTTAACAACACTGTTTCCAAACAATGTGGAACATGACAACTTTTAAATCTTTATTATGAGAAAACCACATAAAATTTAAGAAGAATTCATATAGCTGATCTCAAAAAGATTAGAGTTGAGGCTTAGTGAAGCAAATTTAATGCATTGGATGTGACTAAGTATTATTTAAGTAGTTTGGCATTGTTGTTGGCGCTATAGTTAAAAGGTACCTCCTTAAATTTATTAGTTAGGGAATAAAATTTGGTTAAAAGTTAACTTATGCATGTTTTAGTCTTGAAGCTGTTAAACAGTTTGTTTAAATCCTTTTCTAACAATATTAAAATGGTGCTTCTCCAAAAATTAACTTTTTGGTCTCCCCATGACAATCCCAAACAGAGGCTTTAATAGGCATGATATATAATTTGGACAGCCCACTACATCTGATCAGCTTATTCCATTTGCTTGCTTTCTTTCTTTCCTTATATTTTTTTGGTTGTTTTTTTCTTTTTCTTTTTCTTTTGTTTTTTTTTTTTTTTGGGGGGGGGGGAGGAAGAGAAGGGTTCATTTTTTATTAAATGGACTGTTGAAAGTTGAAACCTTTTATACAAGTTTTAGCCCTTGGTTTACTATTTATAGATTGGTTTTGAGGCTTGGCAATTGGTGTTTGTAGAAATTCATGAGCATCTAAGCTTTTTGGACTTTATTATATCTTTATATTTTAGTTTGTTACATTTAAGTAATTTTCACATTTAAAATTGACCAAAAGAAGACAAAGTGTGTTTCCGTCATATCATTTATCATAATATGCTCTCTCATTGACTATTTCTTCACTCTTCAAAAAAATTATTATTGGGGTTGCTATAATTGAACGTTTACTCCAAGATCTCACCACTAAGTAATTCCTGCTGACTGTAAGCAGATTTTGGATTAAAAAATAAATAGACAAATGTACTTTTTGTTGTTTATTAACTTTTTTCTAGCTATTAGAGGTTAACTTTGCATTTACGAAGCATTATCATTGAAACTTTTAGAACAATTACTATTTATAACTTAAGAGGATATATTTTTTTTCGTCAAAAACTTAAGAGGATATATTGTGAAAACTTCCACCATTACATACTTTCTTGTATTTTTTTTTCTGTAAAACATTACAGGATGCTGGGAAAGGAATTCCATTGCAGGAAGTCATTTCTAACATCCTAAAAGGAGAATGGGACCATGAGAGGACTACTTTTTCCTTGCCACCTTTGATGAGCCTGGTAAGCATCCTTAGACGAGTATGCATTTATAATTAATGATGAAGATCCCACCCAATCATCAATGATTGTTTTTCATCCATTTTTCTTATAGTTGTGCCTTTCCCTTTTAGTGTTAGACATTCATGGGTGTTATCTATAGTGATGCTGCACGCTTTTCACCTTTCATTATCGATTCTATTCTCATACTACATAGTAAGTTTTGATGTTTCATTCTCTGAGATGTGTGCTTCCATCATGTTGAGTAATTTGGCCCTCCGAATAGTTTGATGCAGTTGCTTCTATAAATATGCAGATTGGTAATGATCTAAACACCCATTGGAAAGACACAATCAAAAGAAAATATTATGAATTAGCATGAAAATAACTTTTTGATTTTGAAGAATTTTGGATCTCATTGAGCTTCTCATCATATGTTAAAAACCATGGTAGTTTTTTGATAATGATAATTATGATACTTCTTGAAGCTACTGGGTGAGCCAGGAACTGGAGGATCATCCACTCCATCAATGGTAGGTGCTGTAAAGAAATGGCAGAAATCTGATACTCAGAAATCCCAAGAAATATACAGAAAATTGTCACAGGCAAATTCAGCATTGGAAACACAACTTAATATTTTAAGCAAGCTTGCAGAAGACCACTGGGATGCATATAAATGTGTGATACATGGCTGCAGCATGAAAAAATCGGAGAAGGTATTTCTCATCTTGTTACTGAAAATGGAAAAGTTTTTAGTAATATTGAAATGCTGGAGTAATATTCAGTTCTTTATTCAAATTTGGAAACTACAAAGGCTTATCCCTCCAAAAGATTGATAAAATTTTGTAATTTGTGAAAATGTTTACAGCACCTATTTATTTTATGATTATCACAAATTAACTTATATATTGACCTGTCCCATTAAATGTTGATGTTTAATTGTTAACTACTTGATCAAAACTTATATTCCGTTTGTTTGAATTTTAGCAACATTAGAATTGCACCAACATCATAAAATAACATAGGATGTTTCTAATATAAGCTGAACATTGTATGAGAATAAGTTTAATGACCATTAGGTTAAAAATTTGTACAGATATTTGTCCAAGAGCAATTAAAGTTTGTAATTGTTATAGTATGAACATAATTTATGCATAATTAGAATAGATTATAATTAGAGGGAGGGAGGGAGGGAGGGAGGGAGGGAGGGAGGGAGGGAGGAATATAATCTGTACATAATTAGAATAGATCGTAATTAGAGGGAGGGAGGGAGATATTGATACTATGTAACATAATGCATAGAGAAATACTACACTGAACCTCATTTGTCCAGCTCATTCTAGCCACTTCTTCTAGAACCCCCCTCTTACTGATACTATGTAACATAATGCATGCAAATCATCATAATATTTTTCTAGGGAAATACTATACTGAACTCCATCTGTCCAACTCATTCTAGCCACTTAATGACCATTAGGTTAAAAATTTGTACAAATATTTGTGCAAGAGCAATTAAAGTTTATAATTGTTGTAGTATGAACATAATCTGTACATAATTAGAATAGGTCATAATTATAGAGGGAGGGAGGGAGATACTGATACTATGTAACATAATGCATAGAGAAATACTACACTTAATCCCATTTGTCCTGCTCATTCTAGCCACTTCTTCTAGAACCCCATCTTATTGATACTATGCAATAGAATGCATGCAAATCAAATCAGAATATTCTTTTAGGGAAATACTATACTGAACCCCATTTGTCCAGCTCATTCTAGCCATTTCTTCTAGATCCCCCTCTTATTTCTGCGATGGTATGTGACAGAGTAATTTGTTATCTTAATAAGGTCTTGTAATCTGTATATAAAGCCTATTGTTCAATAGAGAAAATATATGAGTTTTCTACAAATCCATCCCATTACATGGTATCACAGCCTTAGGCTTGATTAGGTCTTTGTTTTCTGCGTTTTGGTTTTTGTCAGTTGTGGGTCACTATTTTCGGTTGTTGTTGGATCTCACCACTGTCAAAAGGGAGGAGCGCGACCCTGTTTCCAGCCCATCTTTAGAATCAGGACCATTTGGGTAGCACGTGAGCTTCACATGTTGAGTTTCTATTTCGGCTTCTCCTTCACACTCCGGCGAGTGTAGGCGTGTGGGACCTCTAGCAGACCTTCGATCTTCTTTTCGAGTGCCGCCGCTGCATTTTCAGCCATTTCCCAGTCATCCTCCAGTCATCGGAGCTTGTGCAACAAGGTCCTTCATTGGTTGGGTGCTGTACAGGTTCTTTTCTTCCGGTTCAAACCTATTTTTTGGCTTTTTAATCTTAGGTGCATTGTTTTGTGGTCTAGTTTTGTATCTTGAATCATTGGGAGGAGGATTTTGTGAAGTGATTATTTTAGCTTGAATTGGTTAAAATGTCATACGATAGTAAGTCTCATGTCACTGAAAATTGCAAGAAACTACAAAATAATCAAAGAACTGCTAATGTTGCTGCAATCGGGTCTTTCTTTGAGAATACTATTCTCATCTCAGTTGAAGAAAATGCTCAGTATCAGAGTCTGTTGAGAGGTTCCATCCCAATAATTGTGGATACTAAGTCATGTAAAACTTGTATTATCTTCTCGCACAAGTGGGTCTTTGATTCTGGTGCTACAGATCACGTGACAGGTAATCCTCATACCTTTGTTAGCTTTTGATTGTAAAGCACATGCTCCTATTACCATAGCTGATGGGTCAATAGGGTTCTAGGACTGTTAAGCCTACTTCTTCTATTACCTTGTCCTCTGTACTAAGTTTACCTAATCTTGCCTTTAACTTAATCTCTGTGAGTAAACTTACCAAAGACCTAAATTGTTGTGTTTCATTCTTTCTTAAATCACTGTTTTTTCTAGAATCTTACGACGAAGCAGATTATTAGTAAAGGATATGTATCTGGTGCCTCTACATTTTGGATGAGTGGGTATCTCATTCAATTACCTGTTTCAGAGTTGTCTTTCTGCTCAAAGCACATTGTCGGTTGGGATATCCTTCATTACTAGTTTTGAAAAAGATATACCCTCAGTTTCGGTATATATCTTCAGTAGAATGTGAGTTATGTCATTTTGCCAAACATCATTAAAGCTCTTTTAAGTCATAGAGTCAATAAACGTGCTGAGTCTACTTTTGAATTAGTTCACTCAAATGTTTGGGGTCCCTGTCCTATTAGGTCTAAGACTGAGTTTAGATATCGTCATTTTTGCGGATAATTTTTCTAGAATGATTTAGATTTATTTTATGGAGCATCATTATGAGGTTTTTTCTCATTTTTTTGCTTTGTGCTGAAACGAAGACTCCATTTAATGCTTCTGTGCACATTTTGCAAAGTGACAATGCTAAAAAATATATTTCAGACTCATTTTAGATTTATATGACTCAACATGATATTATTCATCAATCGTCGTGTGTAGATATACCTGTTCAAATTGGGGTTGCTGAAAGGAAGAATAGACATCTTCTTGAGACTGCTCGTGCTTTATTATTTTAAATGCAAGTTTCTAAGCAATTCTGGGCTGACGCTGTCTCTACCACTTATTTTCTCATTAATCGTATGCGCTCCTCGGTACTAAACAGAGATACTCCATATGGTGTACTGTTTCTTAATAAATCATTTTTTCCATTGGAATAATGTATTTTTGGCAGTACTTGCTATGTTAAGGATGTCCGACCTCATGTGACTAAGTTTGATCCTAAGGCTCTAAAATGTATTTTCTTGGGATATTCTCGTCATCAGAAGAGATATCGGTGTTACTCTCCAGACCTCAACAGATACTTAGTTTCAATTGATGTAGCATTTTTTGAGAAAATCCCATTCTTCTCTACAGCACAACCATCTACCAGTCAGAAGGAGGAAGAGGAAGATGAGTGGCTCATCTATAGGCTCATCAGATGATGAGACTTACACTACTTTGTCTTCCACTAGTTTGTCTTCTTCTCTACAACTCACTGAAGGGGTTTCTTCTATTACATAGCCTTTTGCTAAACCCAGTGGTTTAAGTTTACTCTAGAAGACCAGCATCCAATGATACGTGTCCTGCACCAGAATCTTCTTCACTATCGGATTCACCTCCGAGTGATCTTGATCTTCCCATTAGTTTTCGTAAAGGTAAACGACAGTGTAAGTCTACCTATTATGTTGCTAATTTTCTTTTTTATGATCATCTGTCTCCTTTTATTACTTTCTTGATTGCATCTCTAGATTTCATTTCCTTACCTAGGATAATTAAAGAGGCTTGGGTCCATTCTGGCTGGCATGGTGCAATGTTTAAGGAGATTAGGGCTATAGATGAAAATCATACTTGGAAACTAGTGAATTCAGCGAATGGCAAGAAGGCTGTGGGTTGTAAATGGGTGTTTTGCCATTAAAGTCAATCTAAATGGTTCCATAATGAGGCTTAAGGCCCATTTTGTCATGAAAGGATATGTACAAACCTATGGAGTCGACTATTTTGACACATTCTCTCTTATAGCTAAAATGACCTCAATTCGCTTATTCATCTCTTTAACTGCTACTTAGCTTTGGCCTCTACACCAGCTCGATATTAAGAATGCCTTTATGCATGGTGACCTCCAAGAGGAGGTGAATATGGAGTAACCACCTAGATTTGTTCCTTAGGGGGGAGTATGGGAAAGTATGCCATTTAAAGAAATTTTTTTATGGCTTGAAGTAGAGTCCTTATTTTTGGTTTGGCAAGTTTAGTGAAGTTGTTCAAGATTTTGGGATAAAAAAAAGCAAATGTGACCACTCAGTTTTCTATAGACATTCAGATGCTGGTATTATTTTTCTTGTTGTGTATGATAATGTTGGGATCTTGTCACTCAAACTCTTATTGCATGCGAGTTTTTGTACCAAAGATTTGGGTCAGGTGGTCAGCTTAAGTACTTCTTAGGAGCAGAAGTCTTAAGGAGTAGAAAGGAAATTTTCTGATGTCAAAGGAAGTATGTCCTTGATTTGCTTGCAGAAATTGGAAAGTTGGGAGCTAAACCTTGTAGCACACTAGTAATTCCTAATGTATGTCTCACGAAGGATAATGAAGACCCCTGTGATGACTCAAAAAGGTACCGGAGGTTGGAGGTTGGTTGGAAAGCTGAACTACCTTACAGTGATACTCGACTAGATATTGCTTTTGCTATAAGTGTGGTCAGCCAGTTCATGTCTGTATCTATAGTGAAACATTGGGCTATCCTAGAATAAATTTTATGTTAACTAAAAGGAACTACTGGACTCGGTATACTCTATAATCTGTAACATATTACAGTTGAGTGCTTTTCAAATACTGATTGGGTAGAATCCAAAAGTAATAAAAAGATCTACTACAGGCTATTGTGTGTTTGTCGGAGGAAATATAGTGTATTGAAAAAGTAAGAAGCAGAATGTCGTATCCAGATCTAGTGCTGAGTCAGAATATAAAGTCATGAGTCAATTTGGTCGTGAGATTTTGTATATAAATCATTTGTTGAAAGAAGTTGGAATGGATGCTGCGACACCTGTGAAACTTTGGTTCAGGTTCTCCTTCACATTACCTCTAATCTTATATACCATGAGCAAACTAAGCTTATTAAAGTTGATTGTCATTTTATCTGCAAAAAAATTCAAGAAAATTTAGTTTCAACCAATTATGTGAAAATAAGAGAGAAACAGGGTGATTTACTCACCAAGGTATTAAATGGTCCATAGAATAGAATATCTTTATAACAGATTAGGCATGATAAATATTTATACTCCAATTTGAGGGGGAGTGTTGTAGTATAAACGTAATCTGTACATGATTAGAATAGATCTTAAAATCATAAGGCTAATTGATTGATAGAAAATTTTTAGGAGAGTAATTTGTTACCTTAATTAAATCTTGTAATCTGTATATAAAACCCCTTATTCAGTAGAAAACATACATAAATTTTCTATAAATCCATCTCATTACAGTAATAAATGAATAAACCTAGATGTAAATCCTTAATTTAGTAGTTATTAAACTTTTTCTCATGAGATTGAGCTTATAATAGCGACATCTAATAACATAATTGCTAAAAAGGCTTTTAGATTTATCATTTGAGAGGTCCTATAAATTCAAATAACCGGTGTCATTTCTTTTTACGCTTGCTCTTTTCCATGAAATGATATTCACTCCTATTTGGACCGATGATGGGAGGGTGGGGTTGCAAGATTCTTGTACTTAGTTGATTCACGCCATCAAGTTTTTCTTTTTTTTCTTAAAACTTGTTTTATTTAGACTTTAATCATTTTATAAGCTGTGAGATTCCTTTGTACCTTTATTCATTTTGAGATGATCTACACGTTGCATGAACAGTGGATTGAGCAGTCAACTGAACCCAGTCGAGATGCAGTTGTTAAAGCATTATTAGGATCAAGAAATGCCATGCTTCAGATTAGGAATTACATGCACCAAATGGGTGAGGCTGCAGGTGTTCCGGTATGTTCAACTTTACTGTATTAGATTTTTTCCCCCTTATTTTTCCGCTAAGATGCTCATAGAGGTGGTGAATAAAGAGATGTAGGATAATGTTTTGCTTCTCCAGTAATATCTTTAAGTTTTATTGCTCTATTTTAAGATGCTTAATCCCAGACGGAGATCACGAGTAGAAATAGGAATTTGAGAAAAATGTCTTAGCATTCACGTTAATGTTTTTGAGTGCAAGTGTTGCTAAGATCACACTGTTATTTCATGATATTGAAAATCAGCTAAAAAGAAAATCAACAAAAAACTCTCACTCTCCACCTAACATGCAAGACGCTGCAAGTGTAAATCATGGGCCTATCTGCCAGTCAGTTCAAACCTAAAAAAGATGGTGTGGGGAAGGGATAATCCCAGGCCTAGCCCAACCATCTATGAGAAGTCGAAAGTTTCTGTCAGCCCATCAATTCTCCTTTTTGTTCTGTTGTTAGTTTGACAGGTACAGGGAAGGTTTGGCGTAAATCTTCACTTATTTATTTATTAAGTCCTATTGTTTTCCAAATATTAAGCAAGGAAAAAAGTGTGCATATATATATATATATATGTTTATGATAGTACAATCTGTTTCTTTGGTCGGTTGATCAATAGTTTTAACTTGCAAAATTTGTAGATAGAGCCTGAAATGCAGACTCGACTTTTGGATACTACCATGGCTATGGATGGAGTTCTGTTAGCTGGAGTTCCTGGGGCAGGTGGGTTTGATGCAGTGTTTGCTATTACCTTGGGAGACTCTAGCAACAATGTGACAAAAGCCTGGAATTCACTCAATGTGCTAGCCTTGTTGGTTCGAGAAGACCCTAATGGTGTATTGTTAGAAAGCGTAGATCCCAGAACCAAGGAAATCACGTCAGCTGTTTCTGCAGTTCATATATGAGCAATGAGCGAGGCATATTATTTAGTTGTTGTTGATAAACTATGCCCACCATCATAAAGTGGGAAATCAATTTGTCAAAGGAATTTGTGAATTTATTCATGAAGAAAAACGCTTGCTAATCAATAGATTTGCTTTCTGGAATACTGTATGCTGTCTAATAAATGATTTCTCTTGCAAATTTTATCTTCTTGTATATGCATCGAGCATACAATTAACTTCTGCATTAAGACAATGTCACCAGACAAAGAAGACGGGCAATGAAACATCCTTTTTTATCAAATCTAAACAAAGCTTCAATTGAAAAAAAAAATAAAAATGTTATGTTTGATGGGGAAGAGCAAATTATAATCTTAGGTCGAAATGGAAGATCAAGTAAACGCACCAAAGGCTCAACGGTTGAATCACGTTCATTGATATTGACAGTGTGAAGTGCTTCAGCCTTGCAAGACACTCCCATTTCACGGGTGGCTCAAGTAAAAGTGTTTCGGTAAAATTGATGGCCTGGATTTAGAAATTGATTCTTCCTGTCTGCAACTCGGGAGTAGGCTCAGCCACAAGAGAAAAGGGTCCCATATTTCAAAATTTTAATCCACGTGCCCCGCACGGAACTACAACTACAATAGGACAGAGCAGTCTATTTTTATTGGCACGTGGAAATGCGTCTCCGCTTAAAGAAATATCACGTGCATACAAAACGCCATCGTCCTGGTCTGTGGTTGAGAGGTATCTAATGGGTATCGTCCTACTCGTCTCTTTTACTCATGCTGAATTATTCAACGAATGGTACATTCTGTACATATAACCATTAACCACCGTCCGTTCTAATTGATTGTTGGTAATGCCACTTAAGGTTTCATATGTTTATTCGTCTAAGTTCTAACATGAAATGATGCCACAACGAATTTTTTAAAGTAATTTATTAATCAAATATTTATATGATGGTGTAAAGTTTATTAAATTTTTATATATTTAATTTTGGTAACATTCTAATTTATAGCCTTACAGTTTTGAAAGCAATTTCAGAAATTATTAACTTAGACTGAATATAATGTAAACTTCATGAGTTATTAAGAAAAGTCGGAAGCAAGTTTAAAATTTATAATTATACAAAGTATAGTTTAGTTTACTGATTAAGTAGATATTTAATTTAATTTTTAGACATGATCGATACTTATTATTGATAGAATAATTGATAGCGAATAATGTATTATAATTGATAGCTGATAATTTATAGTAATTGATATACTTTTTAAATGTTTAAAAAATTATGTTTAACGGTTATTATTTAACTATTGAGGATAATACATTAATTTATTATATAAATGAGATATATATAAAAATATTAATTTATTATACAATATATATAGTAAATTTTTAAAATATAATTATTTATCATACTTATACATAAATGTTATAATATAATAGATATTATAAATTTATAAAAAATAAATACTATAACTAACTTAATTATTATTTATTAAATTTATTTAGTATCTCTTGTAATTTTAAATGTTTTATTGATGTGAAAATTTAATTTAAAAATTTATAATTAATAAATATTAAAAAAATAATATGATTTAAATAAAAAATAAAGTTAAAACGACCATACTAGTGTAGAGTTAATTGGAAATGTTGCAGCCATCAGTTATTTTTCTTAAAACTTACTAAATATTTGATTTAGTTATTTATATATTTTTAGCTATTAGCGTATTTAACAACTAAATTAAATTCTTATTAATCGTATATGTAATTCACTTGATAGTTTCATGTTCAAACCCTACTCACCCATCCGATATTAAAAAAAAAAAAAAAAAAACATACCAAGCAAGGACCTCATCAATTATGCTTATCGCATTCTTTCTTTTAAAGTTGGTAACTTGGCTAATTGTTAGCCTCTACTACCACATTAGTAATGGATTTTTTCCCTTGAAAAATAAACAAGAAGACTATAAGAGCTCGAGTCTATAATATAAGAATAAATTAGATGATTGTTAAATTAAACATTTATTATATATTTTAATTAGTATCAATGTAAATATCTAATTTAATCATTAATAAATATTTGACTCAATAACTAAAATATCCGTAAAGGAGAAACATGCTTCCTGCAAATTTGGATTGTTAAAGATGTTTTTTCAGTGAATGGCCATAGTTGAACAAATTGGGGAAATTAATTGTTATTCTATTGATTAAAAAATTTTCTAACTAACCATTTATATTGAAAAATGGGGTGGTGTTCATTTCACAACCAGAAACCTATTTATTTATTTACTTTTTAATTTTGTATTGTTTCAGGTGGAATCTAGAATTTTGTTTGATAAAAAAAATTTTAAAATTTTATAAAACTTCAATTGAATTAAATTTTTTATAAATTTTTTATTTAAAATAAAAAATTTTTAATTTAAAAAATTAACTACCGATCTTGACCGGTTGTACGATAGTTATAAAGATTCGGTTGTCCGATAGTTATAATTTTTATTTGAAGAGATAGTTATCCTATCGATTTGGAATTAAAAATTTTCATTAAATTATTTTTTATAAAATTTTTATTAAAAATAAAAAAATTTAAAATTTTAATCATAAGTGATTTTATAAAAATTTATTTGAATTCTTTTTATGCAAAATTATTCATACTAAATGTAAGCATTATGATTATGATTTGAATGAAAATCTTGAAATCAAACAATTAGAGGTTTTGAGTTCAAATTTTAGATATGAAATATCTTAAAAAATTTGAAACCGAGTGCTTTGTCTTCTTAATGGACTTGTTCGACACGAATATAAATTAATCGAATTTTGAACCCCGAATGATTTATAAAAAAAAAATATTTGTTTAATATTCAGAAAAATATATATTCTTCAAATTATGAAGTATCTCAAAACATAGATGAATATATTTCCAAAACATTTCTCAAAATATGATAATATTCACCCTACATAATACCACATGGCCTTTGGCTTAACTTTTTAAAAGAAGAAATGATCAGTAATCAAATATGTACATATGGCAGCGGCTGTATCAGATAAATTCTCTTACGAGGAGATTATCGTGATTCATATGGGAATCAAAAAATGCCTCCATCTTTAATTTTAACTCCAGAACCTATGCACGTGTTTGTCTTAGGTTTTCTAGGAAGCTCAACTCCTTGGTCTTTAGTTGATTTTAGCAAAGAGTTAAGGCGGTAGCTCATTGGGTTTAAAGAATCCCGAAAAGTGTGAGTGGTCACTGAAAAATACATCGGTTTCACCCTCCGCCGTGTTGTTTTAGTGGTTTGTTTTCGTTCTAGGCTCATCGCCATCTTCTTCTGTCGCTGGGACAACCGGTTCACTAACCAAGCATGTTCACCGAGTGAAAATAGTGATCATGCTTCCTCCTCCTCCCCAATCTATAATAGAAAGTTGGCTCACTCGCAATTTGAGTCTTTTGCAATGGGCGCCTCTGCATCTGTCCCAGTTTTTGAGTCTTCTGCTGCTGTCCCCACTCCTACTGAGCCCGTTTCTATGAATTTGGGGGTTGATTCTTCATGACCTCGTAGCATCCAGCGCCTGCTCTCCTTGATGATCCTAACTTGGCTGTCCTGTTAACTAAGAACGCCCTAAGGTCCGGGGACCGTCGCGCTTGAATGAGCTTAAGATAGACGATCTTTTTGACAATGTCATGCACTCTGCCTTGGAAGTGCTCTCTGTGCCTATATGGACAAAGAACATAACAAAGTCTTGAGGCGGGAGTTTGGTGCTTAAGAAACGGATAAGAGGCTCTTGGCCGAGGAATGCTCGAAACTGAAGACTCGAGTTGACAAAGTGGAAGGCACTATGAAAGAGATTCTAGAGTCAGTAGAGAAACTTTAGGCAGACTTGGGAGAGGCCAACACTTCCTGTCTTGCCCTTGAGAATCGGTCTAAAAGTGCTGAGGATCAAGTGGCCATACTTCAGCGCCAAGTCCAGGAGCTGCAATCTCAGGTTAAGGAAAATTGGGCGCCTCGAACAGAATTGGTGAATCAAAGGTTGAGCTTCAAAAGACGGTGGCCCGGGGAGGAGAGATGTTTGTCCAGGGCCAAGACTCAGTCAAGAAGGAGCTAGTGAAATGGTTTCCTTCTGAGGACTTTGCTTTGATAGATGACATCCTTCCAGAGGAGGATGAGGATGAGGACGAGCATGGGGAAGGAATAACTGAAGACAACCCTCATGGCTCAGCTTCTATTGTAATAACCCATGATGAACCTGTATTAAAAGCTCGAGAGGAGGCTACTGATGATGCCTCTCCTATCCTATATACTCCTTTTATTTCAATGAAGAATCTGTCCATTTTGTTTTGACAGTTTTGAATGATCAACATTTAGCCATAAATCTTATATATATATATTTTAAAAAAAATCTCTAAGGTATTAACACCCAACCACTATGGTGGTGATAAGATAAATAACTTAAAAACTTTTAAACAACAGGGTTAACACCTAGATATATAGCCTGGCGGATGTCTGCCATGGGCCTGAGATACCTTATAGTATTTCATATAATCTTGAGGCTGATACTTGATCGCAAACACCCATCTTGTGGTTTGGGCCTCGAATGCCTTAGAAATGAGATTAACACTCGGTAGTTGTGCTCGCCTTATAGCCTGGCATGAATGCCTTTTCAGTTGGGCCAGTGCCCAGTCTTTTGGTCTAGTGGAACCCGCCTTGTGGCTTGACTTGAAAGCCTTGATTAGTGGGACCAACGTCCGATCTTTTGGCCTGACGGAACCTGCCTTGTGGCTTGGCATGAATGCCTTTCTTAGTGGGATCAATGCCCGGTCTTTTAGCTTGGCAGAATCCACCTTGTGGTTTGGCATGAATGCCTTGATTAGTGGGACCAATGCCCGGTCTTTTGGCTTGGCAAAACTCGCCTTGTGGCTTGGTGTGAACGCCTTGATTAATAGGACCAACACCTAGTCTTCTGGCCTGGTGGAACTCGTCTTGTGGCATGGTATGAATGCCTTGATTAGTGGGACCAATGCCTGTTCTTCTGATTTGGCAGAACCCTCATTGTGACCTAGCATAAATGCCTTGATTAGTGCGACCAACGCTCAATCTTCTAGCCTAGCAGAACCCGCCTTGTGGCCTGGCATGACTACCTTGATTAGTGGGATCAATGCTTGGTCTTTTGCCCTGGCGGAACCTGCCTTGTGGCCTGCTATGAATGCCTTAATTAGTGGGACCAATGCCCGGTCTCCTGGCCTAGCAGAACCCGTCTTGCGGCCTGACATGAATGCCTTGATTAGTGGAATCGATGCTCGGTCTTCTGGCCTGACAAAACCCGCCTTGTGGCCTTCAATGAATGCTCCTTAATCTTTTTTGAAGAAGGCAAATTCATCCATTCTTGTCACTGAAAAACACAACATATGAAAAAAATACCTCGTTAACTGTTATTAATAAAATTTTCTTAGTGTTACAAATATCAAAGATTACTCGACCGTCTAATTTGGCCAGACCATAAGACCAAGACCCAAGACCCTGGGTGAATAACCTTCGAAATCCTGAATAGTCCTATCCAATTTTTGCCAAGCTTACCAGGCCGGTTGTTACACGTTTGATTTGCTTATTTTCCCTGATTATCACTAGGCCCTTCTATAATTACATGAATAGTCCCCACAAGCTCCCGGTCAGGGGTGGTTTCAAGAGTTATGGCCTCGGGTTCAGGTCTCTTCTCTTCCCTACCCTTTTTGGTGAACTTTCAAAGAGTCAATCTCTCGATCTTATCTTTCAGTTGCCGACACTCCTCCATTGTATGATCATAATCTTCATGAAAACTGCATTACTTGGTCCTATCTCGCTTTTCTGCTTTCTCGGGATTGAGTTTGGGGGGCCACCTGACATTCTTGTCGTTTTTCCTGATCCACATTAAAATACATGTCCTTGAGTCATTTAATAGAGTATAATTCTTATACTTACTTTGGTCATCCCTCCCTCAAGAGATGGAGTAACTCCTGTGGTCGCCTTCATGTCCTTACCTTTGCAGTTTTTTATTTTGCTCTCGGTTTGCCCTCTTGTCCTCTCTCAGTGCTTGGACTTTGTCATCCCGCCTGGTATACTTCTTGGCTTTGTCTATCAATTGTTGATACATTGCAGTTGGGTTTTTTATTTAGGAATTCATGAATTTGACATTGCGTGTTCCTTTCTTTAACGCTTCTCACGCTATCTCGTGATTTAACTTCTCCACCTATATTGCCTCGGCATTGAACCGTGAGATAAAGCTCCTTAGAGACTCGTCCGCTCCTTAGTAGATCTTTCGCAAGTCAGAGGAGAGTTTTTTTAGAAGGTATGCAAGTAATAAATCATGATTTAAAAAACATAGCGAACTACATAAAGTTCTGAATTAAACTTGGTTTTAGATGTTGGTACCATTTTTAAGCCAAACCTATGAGTGTTGATGGAAACACTCGGCACAATACGAAGTCGTTGACATCCTGAAGTTGCATAGTCATCCTAAAGGTTGCCAAGTGACTCCTGGGATCTGCTGTTCTATCATATTTGTCCAAGCTAGGCAGCTTGAACTTGGTTGGGAACATTTTTGCTAAGATTTCTTCCGAAAAAGGTGAGGCACCATCCAGGCTAAAATCCTCCTCTTGCTCCTTTTAGTACCTTTGAACAGCTTGCACTAGCTTCAAGTCGACATTTCTCGTAGCATCTTCTGATTCATCTTCTTTGGACTCCGCCTTCCCTTTGGACTGCCTCTTGATCGCCTCTGCCCGAGTCCTAGGGGTTTCGATGGAGACTTCCTCCCTTCCCTTGGGAGCCATGACTGATACCTCCCCCTAAGCTTTGTATTGCTCGAGAGTAGCTTGCAACTTTTGGATGTATTGGATCACTTGCTCGTTATTTAGATTATTGAGATCTGCTTCATTGACCACTGAGGGAGTGTTTTGTCCATTGCTAAGGGCGGAAGAAATGATAACACCCTCATTGGTAGCAACATTAGCAGCAGCTCGTGAACTACTGGCCATTGTGAAAGAAAGAAGGGAAAGATTTCTTTCTATAAGAAAAGGAGTAAGAGACTGACTTTAATCAAAATGAAAAAAAAAAGGATTCAATGGATTTCCTGATAACGGAACCAAATGATACGATCAAAATAAAGCTGTGCTATGATTGATCAATTATGCAAGAAAGAGAACGTGAGTTGGTGGGTACCCACGACATCCACTCTAACGCTCAAGTCAGTAAATTGAAAAATAGTGCGAATATAGAACTTGAGAGTAGTTGTGCAAGAGAATTGAGTACCTTTTTCTCTATAATCATTGGCTTTTATACTGTAAGAGGACGGAGTTAAATATAGTATTTCCTGATATTTCGACAATGATGTGACCGACTATTTGATAAGAGATCTCTCTGGTTTATTTGATCGCTGATCCTGTGATTACAACCATAAAGGGAGTCTGTTGGATTGTGCCTACTAACGATAACTTTATGTGAAGGATCGACCTCTTTAGTGGAGGGCGAGTCTTGATGAAAATACAAGTGTAAAGGTGTTCAAGTCTTCTTTTACTTGAGTGGGACCGGATACCGGCTTATCTGATGCATACCACGTGGCTCTATTATGTGGTGACAGCTCATGGCTCACTTTGGGCGATTCTTGTGTAGCAATAGTTAGTTAAGAAATAATCTCACCATCTCTTTTTATGAATATCATTTTTTGATTTGGACATTGACAAGCCATATGTTCCACACCCAAACACTTAAGGCATTTAATAGTGCAACGTTTACTAGAAGGTTGTGAGTCAGAAGTACTTTTAAGAGCTAATCGCCCTTCTCCTTCACTTTGTTAGATTCAGTTCTCCCATTACTTTCAGCTTCCTACTTAGATTCTTTATCTTCCTTTTTGGACCATTTTGATGTCCATGTGTTTCCATAATAGGATCTCATGTTGCTTTTGTTCTTTGCTGCCTTTCAACTTTCATGGCTATGTCAATCATGTCCTTTATTTCTACATAATGGTGCAATTCTATGGTGTTAGTAATCTCCTTATTTAGACTACCTAGAAATCGCAGTTGTAGCTTTCTTGTTCGCAACATTTGCGCGTATCATGACAATCTCCATCTCTTTATAGTAGTCATCCATAGACATGGTTCCTTGTGTTAACCTCTATAGTTTTTGTCATAGCTTTCAGCAGTAATAAGTGGGAACAAATCATTTTAGCATAATGGATTCCATCTCCTCCCAAGTTTCTACGAGCCTTTTGTAATTTTTGTGCCTAGATATAAGTAATTGATTCCACCAAATAAGTACATAGTCAATGAATTCAACTATTGCCAGTTACATCTTTTTCTTCTCGGAGTAGTTATGGCACTCATATATGAGTTTGACATTGCACTCCCACTCCAAATAAGGATCAACATCATTCCTACCCTTGAATGGTGGAATTTTCATCTTAATGGTGCTTATGTTGCTATCTTTCCTTGCAAAGTGATCCTCCCTTCTCATACTTCTTCTTTCAGATTGTGTAGATCCTTCATGTTTAGAGGCTTAATCACCAATTTCAGCCATTGCATACCTAGGGTTGCATTTCAATCTTGCAAAGGCATCATCGATGTTTTTGAAGGTGTCAAATTGTTGGAGTCTTCCTCCTTATCTCTTCCTCCTTTCTTTGACGTCTTGACATAGTGAGAAGAAAAAGAAATGCAAATACCAAGGGTTTTTTTAACCTCACACAATCCTTACGTGTCTCACTCAAAGAATGTCACACTCCCTCATGTTTCACTCAAATTTAGGCTTTTCCCCTCTTTTAAGCTCACCACTCTTTACCTTTTACCACTCATGTTATTCGTTCCAATATAGACTAGTGATGCAACAAATAGGAAAATAGTGATGATTTCTTAAACAATAAAGAAAAGAAATAAAACTAGAGGCAAAATTATGCAAACAAAAGAATGTAAAGCATACAGAGAATATAAAGTATGCTATGGATGCAAAACAATATTAGCATGTAACTATATGCTACTTTTAATGTAATGGAATGCAATAAAATGAAAGGAAAATAATAGATAATAGAAGAGTAAAATAAAAATGTAATGAAAAATTAAAGAATCGATCTCCTTAATGGAATCAGAAATTAGAGACCTAAGCTAATAAGACCCAATAAAAGCTAGTTGTATAAATCAAGTATCCAATCAATCAAGAAAACATATGTGAACAAACATAATATAAGGTAATGTGTGACAAAAGATGCAAGTTTTAGCCTCTTTTGAAAAGTTTCAATGCAACTTTTGAAAAATTGCATGTTGGTCCTCAACTTTTTCATAATTGTACTTTTAATCCTCAACTTTCTCAAAATTTCAGTTTGGACCTATCAAAAGTATAGTATTTTTATTTTTTCAGAACTTTTGAAAATTTCACTTTAATCCTCAACTGTTTGCATTTTATAGTTTGGCCCATTTTGATATCACCAAAACTGAAATAAAAAAACTAACTAGAATGAAGCTTGCAAGAAAAAAAAAGGGGGATATATATATTTATACTAACCTAATACTTTGATACCAAAATGATGCAGAATCTAGGATCAACTTGTAATAAAAAAAATTTCATCACATGCTAATGGCATAAAACACACATTATAATAAATCAAAGGATAGATTTTCTCTATTATGCCGTTAATTAAACTGTAAGTAAGAATAATAATTACAGAGAAGAAAACAAGAATTGAATTCACCATGAAATACTAACCATGATAAGAAGATAAATTCTTGATTCAACACATTAGAAGAATAATATTTATCACTTCATTAAAAAATCACTCAAATAATGTTGATGATAAGATATCCTAGGCTATTCCTTATGCAAGGGTATTTATAGCGATTATAAAAATAAATCTTTATTGAAATAAAAAAAAGGTAATCCTATTTGAATAAGGAAAAAAACTACTTTTAATCATAATTAATCTAGTAAAAATAATTATAGAATGATCCAAAATAACCCCAATGAGTCTAAATATATCCTAAATAAATCCAAAAATAATAAATCCTAAATAAGCCTAAAATAATAATTGAACAAATTATAGATTGGCTCAATTATTAGGCAACAAATATAGATTGGCCCCTCCTTTCTCTTGTGCTTCATCCTCTTACGCTTCATTATTTAAGTTCTCTGTGCTTTCTCCTTTGCTTATCACTTGGTTTTCACATCATGATACTTCCTTGGAATGCCTTACCTTATAGGATAGCACCTTGATTTTCTATGTCTTGGAGTACCATGACTTGCATCTTCGAAACTTGCTAAGGCTTCCTTGCATGAATCAATGTTTGGAATTGGTTCCCATCCCATTCTTACATCTCTTTAATTTTTAACTTTTTTTTATATTTTATGGAATATATAGTCATCATCCCAGGGTTCTTCCTATTCACCTCACAAGTGTTGGAACCAAGTATGGTTCTCATCATCTTATTGTTTTAGATGTGTATATGCACATGGTACAAAAACCAAGGATCTATAAGCCGCCGCCCTTAGTCCATCCTAATACAAAAACAATATGTTAACATAGAAAAAAAAGATCAGAAAATAAAAAATAAGGCAAATTCAAATGGAAGACAAAAGAACACAAACAACCCTACTGCATCTTAGACCTCTGATTTTTAAATAATAGCACCAATTTTATAAATTTTGGAAAAAACAACAAACCAACTAAGAAAAATATGAAATTTTACAAAATTAAAATTGAAAAAAGGAGATAGAATATGAAAAAAGAATCGAGCCAAAAGAAATTGTAAATTAATAGATGTAGCCTTTGAAATTAGGTTGTCCTTGAAAGTAGCAGATTCGAGATGCCACTTTTTATCCTATTTGGCATGAATCTAGATGCTTGTATATAAAAAACTACAAAAGATAAAAGTTTTATTTCTCTTCTCAAAATTGACTTTAGGCTTAAGAAACACGTAATGTGGTATCCTAAAGACTAAGTTACAGGTCATTGAAATGGTATCAGTTGTAGTAATAATAAAGGTTGATGTCGGTTGCCTTTTAAACTTTGAAAAATCATATCTTTTTATAGAAAAATCATATTTCAACAAATAATATATGAAACTTTAAGGGAACTTAATGAAAAATCTAGCAAAAAATATTCTGGAGATTATTATTCATGTCAATCGAGATTGAAACTCATGTAGAAAGTGACTAAATCTCTTTAAAATGTGTATAGAGTTTGTATTACCCTCAAAACGCACACCAAACTAGTTGGGAAAGGCACCAAATATGTAAATCAACGTGAAAAATAGAGAATGATGTTCTTATGCTATATTCTATTATTTTAATAAAACTTTACCTTGATTAAATAGAGAAAAGGAGAAAAGCAAAGGAAGAATAATAAGACAAAGCGACAATGGAGCTTCCTTAGAGAAGGGCGGCAGTAAGGCCATTTGTTTACTGCTTTAGGACTTCATTTTTAACTTTCTAAGAGTCAAGAGAGTTTTTTTTTTTTTTAATTGCTAAAGGGAGGGAGAGGCATGGCTGCTAGGTGTATGTATGTTTTTTATAGCTTTTAGGAGAAAAAGATGCTTAAATACTAAGGACAGTTTACCTCACCCATAAGGAAAGGGAATCCCTTTCCTTCTAGGATTAATAATCAATCCCTCTCTCCCTAAAATGGGAAATAATAGGCTCATTAATCATTTTTTATCTTTAAGATCACCCCTAAAGCTTTTAAAAATTTTGAAATTGACTTCGTCTTCGTGTCCTAGTTGAATGTGCAAATGTGCAAGGCCTATTCAATCCTCACACCTCTAATGACCTAGCCCATTAATTTATTTAACCCAAATGGGCCTTAATCCTTGTAGGAAAGGATCTTGGAGTGTGCAAGGAATTCTTGCACCTTTCTATGGCCGAATAGCTTACTTCTTTCTTCTAGCCCTCCACTTTTTGAGCTCTTTTTAACCTAAGCCTCTCAAATTTCACTATCTTTGATTTTTTATCTCCTAAATTTTCCATTATTATTATTATTATTTATTATTATTACTTATTATTTTTATGGCATATATTATTATTCCAAGTGTAATACCCGGCTAGACCCCGATATTGAAATTTCTATTTTTCGGTGGAATCTCGGATGTCGAAAATCTCTAGAAGGATAAAATCATGTTTTTATAAATGTTTTTACATGTTTTTAAGGTTTTAAGTAAGAAAGAATTGAGTTTTGAAAGAAAAAGGACAAAGGAGAAAAATCCAGGTTCGGCCGCCGAACTTGGTGGAGTTGCGGAGGCACTTTTGGCTTCCGAAGGTGGTCTGGCCAGCCACCTATAAAAGGCTCCTTTGTCTGAAAATGAGCGAGTTTTTCTCTCTATTTTCGGACAAGGTGAGTCTCCGCCACCCCTTTGATGATTTTGTATTTTCTCCTCAAATCCTACAAGTTTTTAACAAGTTTTAGCTTGGTTTTGAAGTTTTTAAGCAAAGATCGAAGTTTGGAAGTTTGGAGACCTCCGGAACCCGTTTTCCCCAAATCTCCAAGTTGGGTCATGTCTTCTCTCGATCTTCAAGAGGTAAGCGTCGATCCTCGCCTCGTTCGATATCTTAAGTAAGTTTTATGAAGGTTTATGGGGTAGAAATGCATGTTTGGGTTAGTTGTAAAAATGTTAGTTTAAGGATAAATGTATGCTAAAATGAGTTGCCATGTTGATGTTTGTTGGGGTTTAGGTTAGTTTTATGCCCCTATATGCTTGAGAATGTGTTTATGCATGTTGTAGAATAGCCAAACGCATGTTTGGAAGGTTAGGGAGGCTTAAATGTGCATAAAGGCTGAGTTCTGCCACTTCTGGAAGAACTCAGGTTCGGCAGCCGAAGGCACTTTCGGCCGCCGAACCTGCCTGTGGTAGCACTTTTGGCCGCCTAAGCTTGCCCCCGAAAGTTTGGACTTTCGGCTCTGGAGGGCAGTTTCGGCCGCCGAAGGTGCCGCCGAACATGCATAAGTTTCGGATCTGGAAGGAACCTTCGACCGCCGAAGGTGCATGGCTTTCGGCTCTGGAGGGACTTTCGGCCGCCGAACCTGCTGCCGAAAGTGCCCTGTTCAGACTTCCTTTGCATGTTTTCTATGAATGTTTTGTGATGTTTTAAGGGGTTTTTGGGGAGTTGTTTAGAGTTATGTTAGTGTATGTTTGGTCCCTCATTTGAGTCCACCTGTGTAGGTTCGGACCCGAGGAACGGAGGACCCCAGCAGTGAGATAGCTGCTTTTCAGTCAGTGCAGAATCAGCCAGAGGTGAGTAGAACTAACTAATCTCTTATTTCAAGAAATTAAATGTTTTAAGCATGCTTCATGCATCATGATATATAATAGGTTGATTGCATTAGAATTCACGAATATGACGCATTGCATTATTCATTGTGGGTGTGGATGGACAACAGGACGACTCACTAGCCCTCTAGATTTTCATTGTATATAATAGAAGTCCTGAGGAGCCCCACCGAGGGCCGAGCACAGAGCTTATTGTATGTAACAGAAGTCCTGAGGAGCTCCTTCGAGGGCCGGGCACAGAGTAGAGGGAATTTTGGATCAGTCCATCCGTGATGTGACTTAATTGTGTTGTGATGCATTCCATGAAAGCATGTTTTATATTAATGTTTTATTGTTCTGCTCACTGGGCTCTTTTAGCTCACCCCCTCCCTTAACTCCCAGGCTTGCAGGTTCAGGATAGACCGGGGAGTCTTCGAGGCTAAAGGTTGTTTATGTAATATTTTAGTGTGGACATGATTTGTGAAATGTTATAAAGTGTAATGAAATGTAAAGATATGAGTATTAGTATTGTGCTTGGCCCTATGGTCTGTTGTAATCCCTTTTTTACATGATTTATTTTTTATCAATATTTTAATGATGTTGGTGTTGAACCAAGCTTGTCTTATGAGATGTTGACCCAGCTAGAGTATTTGATGAGGGCTCTTGTATGGGGATTATATGTGACAGGTATAATGTATGCGAGACAGGCTTGGTATATGGAAAAGTTTAAAATTTTTATGTAAATGTTTGATCATGTATGGGATTTTACCAGGTATACAGGTTGCATGTTAGGCTTGCTACGGGTCCCGGCGACCTTAAGTCGATCTGGATCCTAGCGCCGGTAGCGGTCCCATTTTTGGATCGTTACAGAGTGGTATCAGAGCCCTAGGTTCATATGGTCGGACCTAGAGAGTGTCGGGCTCATAGATGTTATAGAAGGGCAAGCACAATAGGAAAAATCATGTCCAGTAGGATAGGATGCGAAGTCCTGTCTTGTTAATATTGTGAAATGCCATGACTATATGCATGTGCATTAATGATATGCTATGCATGTGTGGGTTCATGTGTTTCCACATGAACCATATGATGCTAATGTTTATGTGGATATGTTGTGTTTCAGAAAACAGAATGAGAGGCACTCGTCGATCTGCACGATTGACTGGAGCACCGCCAGAGAATGAGGGCATGGATGCCCGTCCCCCTGCATTGCCAAGGGCAATGTCATGTAGAACAGGTAGAGAAAGAACATCAAGGGACCCTAGAAGGTCTTTTGATGCAAGCAGTAGGAGAGGAACAGATCAGGGTAGGAGGTCGTCAGATGTGAGGGAAGCTATGGAAGAGGATCAGAGAAGGGATGGGGATCTGGATGTAAGCATGTCTGAGGAGGGTACAGGGGAGTCGCAGGGAAGCGCTCAGGCCTCAGGGTTTGGTTATCCACCCCAATATCCACCCTTTCCACAGGGCCCAGGGTATCCGATGGGGGGTACATCGGATTACTCTGGCTTTAACCCATACTCATTCTACATGCCTTATCCACCTTTTTACCCACCATACCCGCACTACCCAATGTATCCATCCTCACCTTTCTACCCAAGCACAGCAAACCCTATCTCAGGGAATGCTGCACCTCCTCCTCCACCCACAGAACCAGTAGCCCCAGTAGCCCAAACACCTAAGCCTAACTCATCTGGGGGAGTAAGGTAAAAATGACAGACTACCTAAAGCTAGATGCTCCCAAGTATGAATCAGGTGATGATCCGTTTGAGTACCTCAGAACGGTCAAAATAATAACAGATGAGTTGAGGGCGAATTATAGTAGAGCCATTAAGATGGTAGAGTTCGCACTGAAGTGTAAGAAGGCAAAAGAATGGTTCAAGAACTATGTGAAACCGAGGTTAGATAGTCTATCCTGGGAGGAATTTGCAAATGAATTTGCAGGATGGGCTTTCCCTGATAGCTTCAGGGAATTGAAGATGATTGAGTTTGAGCAGCTGAGGTAGACAGAGGAAATGAGTGTTGATGAATACACAGACAAGTTCTTAGAGCTGTTGCCGCTTGTGGGACAAGCTTATAATACAGATCAGAAGAAAGCAAAAAAGTATACCATGAGGCTCCACTCTAGATATTCCTCTCTGATTCTTACAGCAGAAAAGGAGAGCTTCCACTCCATTATAGATGTGGCACAGAAAATGGAGGCTTGTGCCATTATTGATGGGTCATTTAAGCAGACAGGGGCACAGTCTTCGGGTTCCAAAACTCCAGGCAGAGGAAAGCTAGATCCCTCTTCTGTGAGTGCAGCAGCTTCAGGCAGCAAAAAGTGGGACAGAGGCTCTATGAAGCCGAAGAAGAACAAGTTTTGGAACCGGTTGAAGTCCGGTCTAAGTTTAGGCGGTGGCTCGAGCTCAGGTGCAGAGGATTCAGAGTGCATAAGGTGTGGGAAGCCGCACAAGGGAGTTTGTCGGTTTGGGACATCAGCATGCTACAGATGTGGTCAGGAGGGACACATAGCATGGGAGTGTCCTAGAGCAGCCGTTATGGCGCAGTCCCAGTAGACAGCCTCTGGCAGTGTGGCACAGCCAGTAGCTCCAGCCATGACTCAGGGCAGTAGCAGAGGCAGAGGGAGAAGGACAGCCTCTTCTTCAGCAGGTTCCCGGGGTGAAGGTCCATCAGCTCCAGCTCGGATATTCACTATGACATAGCAGGAGGCAAACACGTCAAACACCGTGGTGTCAGGTAATCTCATCATTGGTTGTTTTGATGTGTATGCATTAATGGACCCTGGTGCATCTCACTCCTTTGTTGCTCCGAGAGCTGTAGAGAGATTGGGTTTATTAGTCTCTGGGTTAGAGTGTCCCCTCTGGATCAGTGGACCCAAATGTGATCCATCAGTGGCAGAGTCAGTCTGCCAGTATAGTCCTGTGTTTGTTGAGGATAGATGCCTTCCAGCCGACCTTGTGGTTCTAGACTTGACAGATTTTGACGTCATTCTAGGGATGGATTGGCTA